>NC_092206.1:94007600-94019661 GCF_043381705.1 Parasteatoda tepidariorum | reverse complement strand
ATTTTTTTCACCTGCCTTTCTTTTTGAAGTAACGAGGCGGTTTCTATTTAGATAATGAATTTTTATAAAAGTTCTTAACGACAGAATAAACGCATTGCTGTTTTATATTAACTGTGTCATTTCGGAATCCATTCTTTACATAGTTGTTCATTTACTTTAGGGAACACGCCGAAAATAATATTTTTTCCTTTTGTTTTTCTATCAAAATTTTTTCAAGTTGCAATCGCACAAACTGACATTTCGATAATAGTTTTAAATTCTTGTAAATTCCGTTCAAAAACTGAGGAAAGTCGTTATAGAAAATAACAAATGTCTTAGAATATGTCACAAAAAGAAATGCTCCAATATTAGTTAGAGCTAGTAAGGCCGAACGCTCTGTTCTTGAAGTAAAAGTGCGAGCTTTGCGCCAAAGTGACGTCACTAGAGAAAATCGGAGGATTGGCGCGGCGAAAGCTACTTCAAAGGAGTGAACCAGCCCTTCTCTTCTCTTTAGCCCTGGTTCCCCTTGCCTACTGCCAATAGAAGTTTCAATTAAATTTTTTCCAAAACAATTTTTTTTTCTGCAAAGCTCAAAGAAATTAACACTAATCATTTAGAATTTCTTTGAAAACACAATTATAGATTTGGCATCTTGGAGCAATTACTGATTTTCTCAAAAGTCTGACCTTGTGACTTATTTATAGTCATGGAGAAGGCCAGCCTACTAATTTGAGTTTAAATTAAATATTATTATGTTTTTAGGGCATGAATCTGAATTGAACAACCTGATAATGCTCAATCTCGTCAATGTTTCCGTTTTTAAAAGCGCTATATGTTGAGCCAGTTTAAATTAAATATTATCATGTTTTTAGGGCATGAATCTGAATTGAACAACCTGATAATGCTCACTCTGGTTATTGTTTCCGTTTTTAAAAGAGCTATATGTTGAGCCACCTGAGCTAGTTTTGGCATGTGACATTTTTAGCAGCAATCATTGGTCGATTTTCTAACGTTGCCATTCGGGGAGTTGTAATGAGGCTTTTTTTTGGTGCCGTGTAAGAGAAATATATATATAGATAACACTGAAATTAAATTATTTTTTCAACCTAAAATTGTAGCTTGCACTGAGTTATTCTTTTGATCGTTATGTAAACTTGAAATAAATTGCGTTTAATTTTATTTTTTACTATTTCTGTAGGTTTTTTGTCTGAATTGTGATGTTAGTCATCAAAAGAAAGTGTCATGTGAAAATGCCGATAACCTATTCCAGAGGATATGAGTTTCACAAAAAAAAAAAAAAAAAAAAAAAAANGAACCAGGAAATTCACATCAAAGAATATTATGAATAAAAGAAAAATATGGCAAGCATATCAGGCATCAAGATGAATTATTACCAGACGTTATAACCAGGATCTGGCTATAAAAAACATTGATTTATTATGAAAAAAGTCGAAGGTTTCTGGCAAATATCAACATATTGGCGGCTGTTTTTACCAAATTTTCTCATCACAATCTAATAAAGTTTTAAATAGTATCTTGGTTTAGATTTCCACTCACAAGGAATTTTTTTTCATTTATTTCCCTTCATTGTTAAATTGCTGAACTGTTTTGATTTATTAATAAGGCTCAATAAAAAGTTTTATTACAATAGAAAAAGAAAGAAAGAAGAAACGTTTTAACTAGTATTCGTTGTAAAGAAATATTAACTTCCCGAGACCTGAGCTTTCAATAATAATGACAGAAAATACTATTTTTACTTAGAAATATATAAATTAAAGTTAAAAATATTTCGATTATTTAAATTTAATAAGCTTTATTATAGTTATTTTTAATTATTACACAAAAATGCTAATTTTTCCTTATTAACAATATTTTCTTTATTTTTTTGGATATTTTTTTAATGTATCGATACAGATATTTTCTAACACGGTGATAAAGATGGTCATCATTTCTTTAACGCTCTGCATCCAAGAACAGAAATATCAAGCGTGTGAGCTGTCCTTAACAATTCACATAATTTAAAGTTCTATAATTAATGTATTTCGTCGCCAAAATTTCGTTTTAATTATACTTTGGCAGGTTCAATAATAATAATTATATTCATTATTTTTCGTCATTCATTGAAAAATGAGTTTTATTCATGTTGTTTCGATTTTTAAGTACAATTAAAAGAAATCCTGCCCGAAGAGTAGAAGAAAGCATTCATTACAGTTATCAAAAACATGACATTAAACGAATACGGAGAAACATGCAGTCATGCATGTTGCTTTTTAAAAAGCATAACTATTATCTAATTTCTGCGAGTTTTTTCTATTGCGTGCCATTTATTTCAATTTAAGCTTTTTTAATTTTTTATAAGTTATTATTGACTAAAAATTTTAAGATTTTGCTCTTGAATACATTCCAAATTAGGATTAAGTTAGTAGCGGTCAACGTGAGCATGGGTGGGCGACCGGACTATGTAGTGGTCAGGGAGCTGACCTCACATCAAAAAGGTCCTGGGCTCGAATCCCGGATAAGGCATAGATCTTCTTTCATTCTCTGTAATATCAATCCTTACGGTGGGAGCAACGTTGGTCCACCTAAGAAGGTGCTCTGTAACAGTGGCCAACAAATCAGCTGATTGATACCTGATCAGCTGAGCGAGCTCAACCAACTGATACCTGAATGATTATAATCGTCGTTGAACAGCCAAACCAATTTTTATGGGTTTACGACTACCAATGTTCAACTCCGTAGCCTTGTCATTTTGAACCCAATCCAGAAGACAAGGGAACTCCTGGATCGAGTATTGGGAGAAATTTGCCTTCGTGGAGGACTTTTTGATGGAGCTGGTGGATGGTGTTTTCTACACTAGGGAACGCTGCAAGCTCGGTACCGCCTAAATTTCCGGGTTACTGTTTCCGTTGTATTTTAAAGCCATTTGGTGTTTTGAGATTCTTGTAAACAATGTATTTGATTACTTATTACTTGCGTTAACAATGCTAACAATACTGGTGCTTACAATGCTAAAAGTGTTAACACTAACGTAAGATGGTGCACAGCTTGTAACAAGAACAAACAGTAATAAACTTATGGAAAGAGGCCATATCAAGACTGCCAAAAAAGCGAGTTATTCAAAATCTAGCAACCATGTCACCTTTTTTAACAATATATCTTTAAAAAACTAAAGCAAATTTTCACTTCAAACTCACCGGAATTACATATTAACATTAATATCTTATGAAATATGGCAGATTTGAGCTCAGAAATTATTTAATTTATTTCTTTTATTGGAAACAAAATTATCCGTTCGAAAACATCGCCTATCAGAATAACATGTAGTAAGCACCTGCAAACTTTTTAACCGGAACTAGAGTAGGTGCCGAGCTCGAGATTGTTATTGTTTATATTTCTATTGAAAACGCAATCCATTGAGAGGAAGACCACGAGAACCTCCCACGGTTAACCTGACCGCAAAAGGACTCTAACCTATGATCCGTCTACCACTGAGGATATTTCACGTCGGCACTGTGGTCGGTGCAAGCTGGATGCGGAATTAGTATCGACTGGGATTCGGACCCGGTTCGCCGTATTGAAAGGCGAACACTCTATCCCCTGAGCCATTGCGGCTCATACCTGAATGATGAGTAAATCAGATGGGCATTGGAAAATATAAATCAAGATTGCATAGCAATCTTTGGGACCTGGGGAGAGCCAGGGAACTGAGGGGGGGGGGCGCAGACAACAAGTTTTTTCATATTTCGATCATTAAGCAAAATTCACTGGATTCAAATAATAAGATATTTATGTGACATAAAACCTTTCAAAACGTTACTTAATTTTCTTATAACTTTTAATTGTAATTAAAAGCTCCGAGCGGCAAGAGTAAATCCCATTGTATTATTATTACGTAAATTATCGCTTTATAAAAGTATACAAACAAAAATGAATCATAGAAGATTATTTTTAAGTGATAAATTATGCGAAATTGCACCAATGCACGATATGCTGAATTGTATGATATACTGTCATGAAAGATCGGCATTCCTTGAGATATTTTCTTAGTTAAATTTAACTAATTTGAATCTTTGTCAATTAAATAAATAAAATAAAATAAAATAAAATAAGAAGTTATAAACTACGTTTTTTTAAGTGACCTATAAAAAGAAAAATTTATTTATTAAGTGTTTTATAGTAAACTTGTGATTAAAAATGTATAAAAAGTATAGTACTACTAAATTTCCCTACTTTTTAAAGTAATATACATTCAATGATATTTTGACTTTTCTAAACCATTTACTACTTTTAAATAAGTAATTTACTGATCATAGCATTTGTTGATTTTAAGTTTAAACCATTTATGGAATGACCTACACTTATGAAATGGAATTGCATTTCGTCAACAGATGGAAGAAAAAAGCAATTATCTGAAGAGCTAGATTTCTGTAATTTTGAATTCTCGTTTTTATTTTTTTTGCGGGAAAAAAAATTTGCATACCTCGTTTGGCAACACAACTCATTTAGAACTCTGAAAAGAGTTGAGATGAAAAAGTTAGCGCATTGCCGCTACATTTCTGTATTAAGGAATTTGTTTGAAACTCTTACGAACAGCCATTTTATTTTCAAAAATTAGTTACTTTTTTTTCCGCTACGAAAACTAACCTCGTTTTGTTGTGAAAGTAATTATGACTTTGTATACGTTTTATACTTTTCCTCTTTGTCGTAAGCTTATTTAAATTTTAGCCACCAACGTAATAAGAGTTTTTCCATTAAGAATTTTAGACGTGAGAAATGATAGTACATTACTTTTTTTTTTTTAATCTTTTCCAAAATAGAATATTCCATTAAATATGTTTCCTAAATCGTCAATAGCAGCTAAAAAATTGTTTTTGAAGTTAAATTTATTTAATAAATGAAGGTCAAAGCTTTTAAAGGTCTCAATTTATCAATTACCATAGGTTATATTTTTTGTAAGATTAAAATTTTCTTGAGATTATTAAAGTAAAGTATTTCTTAAAGAAATGAAAAAAAATTAACTATATACTGTTATTTTTATCACAACAAGTTTTCTAATTTTTTAATTCACTGGTAGTAGTAGTTATAATTAAAACAAAGTAAATATATTAATGAGAAACTTTTCTTAACTAATAATGAAAGAGAAAAAACTACTTTCATCTTGTTTTTTTTAAAATTAAAGTAATTAAGCTAATGATAATTTTTAAGAAAAGGTAAACAAAATAAAATGTTATTTTAAAAAGATTTTGATACAGATAATTTTCAATTGCCTTTATAATTTATTTTTGAACCATACTTTTTTATTTTTTATTTATTTCTTCCTAATAGTTTGTATTATATTTCTTTCATGTACAGGGTGATTAGTTAAAAAAAAACAGTTAATTATAAATTTAGAAAAAATATTTTGAAATGTTTGAAAATAAAGCTTTAAAATAGCAAAATATACTTATAGATCTAATTAAAAATGAGGAGAAAATGCGGAAAACTTTTAATGCAGTCTTTATATTTTATTTTAAAACCGGTGCTGAACATTCGACGGTATTTGCATTTGTGGCTATAATGGCTCAGCTTTGTAGACTTGTCATTTTGAACAGAACCCAGAAGAGATTGGGACTTCTGAATCAAGCACTGCAACAAACTTTGAAGGACTTTTTGAGTGAAACTAACCCACACTTGCTTTACACGAAGAGGAAATTGCGAAAACCACTCACGGTTAGCCTGAGGGTAAGGAGAATTTAAACAATCATTTCTATTGGGGATGTGTTACGTCATTCTATTACGATCAGTGTGCACCAATACCGGCTATCAGAAGGATTCGAACTTTGATTGATATATTGTGAAGCGAGTGCTCTATACACTGCATCATCCCGGCCCTCTTAATGGAATTTGATGAGGTCCATCAAACAAACGGATTTATTAAAAGTTTGCAAAGCCAGTTTAAGTGATTAAACTAAAATGCAAATAGGAATTGTACCATAAAAACTGATAATTGTTAGAGGTTTTTTATGATTATGATAACATTTAATTACTATTTTTAATACACTGTAAATTGAATTTTTTTAGATGATGGTTAAAATGAATTATTAAAATAATAAATAATTATGAAAAAAAAGAATAAAAAAATTAATTATTAAAATAAATAATAAATAAATAATAAAAGTAATAAATAAATAATAAATTTAATAAATAAACCAAATTATTATTAAAATATATAATTGCGAAATTAAATAACCAAAATATGAAATAATTGAAAGTATAATTTATGCGTGAAATAATTTCTGTATCTAGAAAAGTTAGTTTCTATTATTGAACATTACTTTATAACTCGAAAACTATTAAATTCACATTATTTTGGAAACTTTCTTATCCATAACTCTATTTAAAAAGTAAATGTATCTAATTATTTATTGCTTTAATAATCATTGACAACTTTTTTAGTCTTATAGTACGAAAAATTAAAAATAGACAAACTGCATACCTTTTGATCTAATGTTTGGATGATTACGATGTCCACTAAAATGCTTGCATATTATATTGCAGAAGATAAAATAGAGACAATATTTAAATTCATAAAATCAGGTATAACAGTGTACTTGCAATGCACTTAATAAACATGCCTTTCAATCAATGAATACGGTTTTTATACCCTCAAAATAAGGCGGAGAGCCTTAGTTACTATATTTTATTTTATAATTGTCGTTGAACAGATGATTCAAATTTTAGTTCACAGCTACTAATGTTGAACTCCAGTGCTTGCAATTTTGAACCTATTCCAGAAGACAAGGGAATTCCTGGATATAAGTATTGGGAGAAATTGTTCTGGAGAATGGACTTTTTGATGGAACTAACCCTCATTTGCGTTACATGTAGAGGAAATCCACGAAAGCCTACCGCGGTTAGCCTGAGGACAAGGAGACACTAACCCATGATCCGTCTACCACTGAGGATATTTTGCGTCATTACTATGNCGTATCGAGCAGCCATCGCTGGAATTCGAACCCAGTTCACCTCGTTGGAGAGCGAACGCTCTATCCCCTGAGAGCCATTACGGCTCGGTAGTTGCTATTTTATAACCGTTGTTGAACAGCCGACCGGATATTTGGTTTACGACTACGAATGTTCAACTCCGTAGCTTTGTAATTTTGAACCCGTACCAGAAAACAAGGGAACTCCTGGATCAAGTAATGGGAGAAATTTGCCACCGTGGAGAACAATTTGACGGAACTAACCCTCATTTACGTTACATAAGAGGAAAACCACGAAAAACTCCCATGGTTAGATGAATGGCACGGATGCGGAAATCGTATCGACCTGCCATCGCTGGGATTCGAACCCGGTTTACCTCATCGGAAGGCGAATGCTCTAACCTCTGAGCCACCGCGACTCGGTAGTTTCTATTTGGATAAAATGGTCACGATAGTTTGGACGGGAGAGCGATTGAAGGTTTGGTGCCTTTAATGTTAAGTTTATATTTTATATATATCACCATCTACCATTTATTTAAGGGAATTAAAAGATGTTTTCGCTCAAATGCAAAACTCGTTGATTCAAAGAAAAAAATCCAAGTAAGAAATATTGTTTCAATAACTATTTTTTATTTGTTCTTAATTAAATTAAAAACAATTGAAAACTTTTTAATTGTGAGAAATACAGTTTTTCTCATCATTTTAATCCGTGTGATTTTAAATGACAAAATACAAACGTTGAACAAAATCGATTGTATTCATCTTAAAAAATTAAAATTTAACTATTCAACTTTTTCAAAATTTTATTTATTACGATATCAATATAACTGATTCCATTCAAATTTCGTATTTTTTCTTTTAAAAATGCATAGTTTAAAACGATGAAAGTTTTTATTTGTACACTTTCATTTTCAAAATAATTTTTACCGTATGAATCATTCTTTTTCATGATTCATTTTTATGATTAGTATAATTCATTTTAACAGTCTGATTCATTATTTTTGCAATTATATTGCAAAAAAAAAAAAGAATTATTATTGCTCTAAAATTAATATTTGTCTAAACGTTTTTTAAAATTGTGAGCGAAAATTCCCTTAAAACGTTCTAAAGATATGATGAAATACGAAAAATATTTAACATTAAAAATCAATCGTTAGAATAAAATTTATTAAGTTTGATATCATCCATTTGGTTCAGATACATCTTATTGGTTGTTGTTTTAGATATTAACTCCAAAAACTTAAAGTAAAAAATCTAATGCGATTCTATTGACAATTTTTCTGAGTCATTTTTTTCCTGCAAGACAGTCGCCATCTGTTTTAAGAAAAAGTAGACAAAAAAAGAATTCTACATTATCTGTTCATAAAAACAAACTAAAAGAGAAGTGAAAAAGGTGCGCTTATTTACATTATTACTCCCCTCTTTCATCAATGTCAGGTAGAGTATCTCTCTCAGTAAGAGAAAGAACAATGTTCGAATGTTTGCATTAAAAAGAGCACCGCGCCTGCTTTTGTAATAAAATGTGTACACACTGTGATCTCTAGGAGAGATGGTGCACCCTAAAAGCATACAATAATCATTCACAAATGAGCATACGGGGGCGTCCAGAGGTCAATTTCATGCGGTCAATGACTATTATGTTTCTCTCAAATAATGAGTGTTATTTCTATCTAGACAGAACGACAGAGTGTTATTTTTTTTGCTCGTTGATAGAAAAGAAAAGAAAACTTTGATGAATGTCGATCTACTAAATGCTGCAGATCCTAAAGTAGCAGTTCGTTATGTAATGTAAAACATCGGTGTTTCATTTAGCACAGTGCAGCATTATTTTGGAACAATTAAACATCACTATTTAAAGACGCATCTGATGTAATATCATATGAGAAAGTATTCTAAAGTTATTATATTTAAAACACAAGCAATTAGAGTGTTAATTACAATAGAACAAAATGCCTATGTCAACCTTATACTACAAGTTGTTTCCAATTTTTTCTGACCATGGAACACTAAATATTTGGCAGAAATACGATTTTATACGAAAAGCATATAAAGATAATTGGGTACCTGCAATTCAAGACGAAGGTCACAGATACCCACACATGTGACCTATGATGTCAGCTCCAGAAGCAAAATGGCGTGGTAAAGTTGAGCTAAGTTCGCTAAGAGCATAAGTTAGAATGTTAACTAACGCAATTGATTCAATGTTAACTTTGCAATTGATTAAATACAGCGCAGTATCTTGAAATATAATTCTTTCCCGTCTATGTCTCTTACTTAAACTTAGATTTATTATTTGTTTATGTATTCTATTGTACCGTGGTATATTTTTGTTTCGTGTACCTGGCAACTTCGAAGCATAATTAGTTTGTTTATGTTCTACATGGCTTCATGCCCGTCTTTGGGTTAACTAAGAAATATATAGTGAAAGAATTAAAATCTTTGTATAAGAACATAGAATTTGCAACACTGACGAGAATCAATACTTGATGGGCTGGTCTTACTCGAAATAGAATGGAATGAACAGTTGAAAACGTAAACAAATGCCACACTTTAACCCACACTATGTCACTTCCAGGTATTCCATCGAAATGTATCTCTATATAACAGAAAAGCATAGTGGTCTAAAATAGTTTTCAATTGTTGTCGGTGCATTTTTATTAGCGGAAAACCACATGGATGAAACACTTTCCCCACATTGATTTCCATATTGTTTTAGCGTTCATGAGCATAAAATTAATAAAAATCATGTCCCTAATTTAATGGTATTTACCTGCACTGCTATTATTACGCTTTTGATTTTGATTGTTTTCTAAATTAAGAGTTTAAAACTAAGAGAATTGTATTTTTTTTAATTATAATGTAATTCCCGCTACATTTTAAGATAAGGTTCTTTAAATCGGTCTATTCTTATTAACAGTTTTACAGTTATTATTTTTTGCGCAAATTATATAAATATATATTTTGATGAATTACAGCTAACGAGATTCATTAAATGATTTAAAATTTCACGATCAACTTCATGCACAATGTAATGAATGCAAAAACCACGTATATGTATATCTTACTATAAATAAAAATCTAATGATGGCGTCGCAGTTTTCCATTGTTTTCAATGCATTTTTATTGTCTGGAATATCACATGGTAGGATCCAGTTTTTCCATATTAATTTCCATATTGGTTTGGTTGTCATCAGCATAAAATTGATATAAGTCATAAAGTTATTGTTTTGGCTCCCTCTTTCAACTTGGAGCACCTCCCATCGAAATTCTCCATGTCCAAACCTTGTTATCAAGACTTTTGGAGGACTCTAATCTTTACACTAGCATAGACACGACAACAACAACAACAGTTATTGTTTTCCTTTAAATGGTTTTGTTTCCCTAATGTGAAGGTATATTAGTAACTGTGGTACTAATTAAAGATGCAATAATATTGTGCATTTTTTTATGATTGATAATCCGAAAGTAACTTTTTTAACAAGTGCAGGAGAAAGTTGCTTGATTGCGGCGAATTTCAAATAACGTGAGTTGACTCGAACAACAGCACTATGCCAAACTATACAGTTAATATTTATTTTGATGGGATGAACTACTAAATACCTGATTTACTTAGTTTAATAACGTAAAGTGACAGCGACGAACAACAAATAATAATAAACTAGTGGGCTGCGCCCCCTGCTCGCTAACGCTCGCCAACCCCCGAAAATTGCTACGCAATCTTATATGGTTTGCTTGGCTGGCTACTAACTTCGGTACATTGCAAATGCACAAAATTCTAAGAATTCAAAACAATCATTCAAATCCATATAAAAACTTTTTTTTCAAAAAAATTAAATTTTTTTAGTAAATACTAAGTCATTAAAATAAATTTGAATTCAAATAAATGACATGTAATTCGTTAAACCTATTAGAAATGTGCTATTGTATAAAATCTTAAGATAAAATTTCTAAAACTAATACCTCTTTAAAAAGGTTAAAATTTTGGCTATAATTAAGTCTATTGAAAATTGAAATAAGTGAATTCCAATGGAAAAACCTACATAAACAAATAAATTTTAGTAAAACAAATAAATTCGTGATATAAATCAAAAATCGTCAAATAAATTCGCAATATATAAATTCGTGAAAAAAGCGCTTTCGACAAAATTCTAAAATAGAGATTTATCGACAAAGACTACTCACTACTGCCTAGCTTATGCTCTCTCTGGTTATTTCAGTTTCCGTTTTTAAAAGCGCTATATGTTGAGCCATCTCAGCTAGATTTGGCATGTGGCATTTTTAGCGGCAATCACTGGTCGCTTTTCTAGCGTTGCCATTCGGGGAGTTGTAATGAGGCTTTTTTTTGTCGCCGTGTAAGAGAAATATATACAGATAAGCTTTATTATTTGAATTGGTATTTGGCTTTCAGTTTTCTGCATAACGTTGTAGGGTAGTTGAGTGCTCATATTATAGATTTTTTTTTCTTTATCTGTGCTGAGCTGGTATTCAGAAAGATTGCGAACAAATAAAAACCTCTTTTGCATTGAAAATATTTAAAAAGTGTAATGAAAATTTTTTTATCGATAATAAGCTTAAATTATGTTTTATATCCAATAGTAAAATTCGCAGTCCTGGAACTATTATGTTCCTAGTCTAGTAATAAATTTATTTTCGGTGTAAATATAATACTGCAAAAGCCCGAGGTCTGGGGAATCTTGAGTTTCACCGCTAAAACTTAGGATATACCAAAGTATCCTAGTAAAAATTCGAAGTATGCTTTACTACATGATTCCACTTTGGGGTTTCACCAAGCCTTTGGGGTAAAACCTAGAAGTTACCAGCGCACCCAGTAAAACCCAAAACGAGGGATTTAAATCGACGTTGAATGTTCCTGAGTACGCAAATTCCGTCGCAACGCTTGCTGTAACGAAGTATTAAACTAGTAGAATGAAAGAAAAACATTCTGCATTTTTCTTAGTTTTTAAATTTCATTTTTTTCTAAGGTGATGATTATATATATATATATACTACGAATGTTCAACTCCGTAGCTTTGTAATTTTGAACCCGTACCAGAAAACAAGGGAACTCCTGGGTCAAGTAATGGGAGAAATTTGCTTCCGTGGAGAACAATTTGACGGAA
>NC_092206.1:94005591-94007258 GCF_043381705.1 Parasteatoda tepidariorum | reverse complement strand
TTAATATATATATATATATATACACATTTGTTATGCTGTATAATTGATATCTTTTATTATTTGTGAACAATATTTATCTTTTTGCATAGAATAAAATTAGTTACCAATTAAAATTGTCTGCTTAAAAACAACCAAATAATTGGTTTGCGAATTAGGTTTTTACTGTATCAAAAAGGAATATTTAACTTTGCAAATCCCTCATTAAACAGGTTAGTGTTTTTCATTTCTATAATTTGTTGCAAAAAAAAAGAATCTGGAAAATGAATGAATGCATCCTAAAATGAATTTTAAAAAAAATCTGCAAATATACATAAAAAATCATTCAATTAACTTCTTAACATAAAAAGAGCCCAAGCCATTTTGTTAGTATAATAATGTAAGCGTATTACAAAAAAAAATTTTTTTTTACAGAAAACTATTCGTATTATTAACATCAAAAGTGTTTTCAATTCTTGCTTATTTTCTAAATTAGTTCATTTTCTCTGTTGCGAAAAAAAAATAAAAAAAAAAATTAAAAAAAACAACGGTAAAGTAAGCAATTTGAATTGTTTGGCTTTTTTTTAAAAAAAAAAAATATGTAACTTTTTTTTCTCTTAAAAAAGAAAAAATAATAAGGATATCTCCTTTATTTGAATACGAATATTTTCTATCCCATTTTTAATTTATTTTTTACGTACTTCAGCAGAAAAAAAAATATACGACTTTTATGAAGAAAAAAAATTTCTTTAAAAAAAAAAGTCTCTTCAAACTATTTTCTCAAGAATTTAGTACTCGTGTTCATTTTATAATTTTTCTGAGAATAATTTTAAAAAAAAAAATCTAGAGAATATCTTTGATTAGTGTTTTTCGACACAATTCATAGAAGCTTTC
Source organism: Parasteatoda tepidariorum (assembly GCF_043381705.1). Classification (NCBI taxonomy): domain Eukaryota; kingdom Metazoa; phylum Arthropoda; class Arachnida; order Araneae; family Theridiidae; genus Parasteatoda; species Parasteatoda tepidariorum. Next base: position 94,006,388 of record NC_092206.1, on the reverse strand, counting down.
ATCCAAAACAGCCTCGTCCTTATACTCTTAATTTAAATATCTTTCAAGTAGCGTCATTTATACGCCAGAGAGCTTTTTCTATTGATTTTAATTTGCGATCTCTTTAAAAACAAGTGTTTGTTTTATTTTTAAGTCTCAAATGTAATAATTAAAATGAAAAAAAAAAGGAAATTAAAAAAATAATTTTCATGAAAAAAACCTCTGAGAGCGTTTTTCTCTTCAAGAGCTTATAAAAGGCAAATAAAAGATTTTTTTTACGACTTTTTCCCCGCGGGGGAATTTTTTCCCCTTTTTTAGAAAGTCAATAATTACTGAAGTGGGAAAGTAACATTCAATTTAATTATACGGTGTATTGTGACGAAATAATTTTTGCGGAATTAATTAACTACTGACTTTTTTTAAAACTTTTTTAACTAAGTAATTCATTTCTTTTTTTAATTTCGTGAGCTTAAATAGAATTAATTACCATATCTTTTTTTGAAAGGTTCTGATTGAATGACCTAAAAAGGCATTTGTTTCAAAATGAATAAAAAATAATTAAGAATTAATATTTTTTGTGCCGAAAGAACTTCATTTAAAAATAGCCGGTTTTTCATCCAAGTGTAATAAAAAATTAACTTGCACAAAACAAAACAAAATTAATCTTATCCCTTGTTGGAATGGAATCGGTAATTAAAAACGGTATAAAAGCTTCCAGGGTATTTTTCATGAAATGTTGCGTAAGTGAAATATTTCTGTGATCAATGGATTTTAATTTTTAAGAATAAGAGATTATATATATATCCAATGCTGGCGTC
>NC_092206.1:93996468-94005576 GCF_043381705.1 Parasteatoda tepidariorum | reverse complement strand
TATATATATATACCCCATTTTCAGATTTACGACGACTATCAATGCTCAAATCCGTAGCCTTGAAATTTCGAACCCAACCCAGAAGACAAGGGATCTCTTGGATGAAGTATTGGCACCAACTAGCCTTCGTGGAGCACTTACATCGATGTCACATCGATGTCAAGGGAGGTTATAACCCCGTGATCCGCCTACATCTGAGGATATTTTATAGGAACACTGTGGATTCGAACCTGTATCACGTCATTGGCAGATAAGCGCTCTATCTCCTGATTCACCAAGGCTCCTTATATTCAGTTTTAAAGAAAAACCTAGGATCCTGCTTCGTAGAACAAATGTCCAGTATTTTTTTTAAATTTTATTTTGTTACCGTCGTTAAACAGCCGACCCAGTTTTGGGTTTACGACTACTAATGTTCAACTCCGTAGCCCTGTAATTTTGAACCAATCCAGAAGACAAGGAAACTCCCGGATCAGTACCACCAGAGGTATGATTTGTTATGGGAACATGGAGGACTTCGCAACTGGACAGATTTAACGTGCATCAGTCACCATTTACTACGCGGGGAGTCTTCAGCCAGCGGGGATCGAAACCACAACCTCTTGGACATGGGCCCAGTGCCCTTCACTTTACCGATTATTTAAGCAATTTCTTCGCACATCAGTGCCCGCCATAAGACGTAGCTTACGTATGTCATTGGATTCGGGTCTCGAGCTCAACCTACCACTCCGTTAAGTAAAATAATTAGCAGTTCTACTGGTAATACAAAAGAAATATACCACCAATTAATATTCTTATTGTATTTAGCTTAAATTTTGAGATTTGATAGTCAATTTTATATATTATGCTTCGCGTTCGAGCTTTGGCGCGATATGTATATACGTCAAACGCACTTAACTAGTTAAAATTAGGTAAAATTTTATTGACGCCATAATTTATAAAAAAAAAAATTAAAGCATTATTTAATTGATTGATAAAAAAAATTATTTATGGAAAGTTATTTTTGCTTGGACATCATCAATGGAAAAACAAAATTTATAATAATAAGGCAAAAATTGTGTGATTCTTTGATTCGCTAAAATGATACATGAAAAAATAGAGACAATTTCTGAAATAATTATCTAGGGACCCAAATTTTCATTCGTTTTCTCGACTGTTGACAGTTTCGGATTACAGTGATCACTGGTCAATACTGGCCAGCCAGATTGCAAACGTTAAGTGCATTCAGCGGTAGACGGATCATGGGTTAAAATCTCCCTACCGTTGAGCTAACAGTGAGAGATTTCTCTAGTTTTCCTATAAACGTAACACATATGTGGAAGAGTACTTCATGAAGGCTAGTTTGTCCCAATGATTAATCCAGGAGTTCACTTGTCTTCTGGGTTAGGTTCGAAATTTTAAAAATACAGAGTAGAACATTGATAGTAGTAAACACAAAAGCAGTCGGATATGCAATGCCGGTAATAATATAAAAAAGTATAAAATAAAATACTTACTGAATCGATTTTTAGATTTTTGTTTAATTTCAAACAACTATCTTTTCTAAGCATATTGTTATTTTGATTGTTATAATTTTATGGGCATCGAAATGCACTCAATTTGGAATGACCAGATGCAAAATGTGTCTTATTTTCTTGTCTTTTCTCTAAACATTCAGAAAAATCAAAATAAATGCTCACTCCCAACTTCTGTTGAATGAAAAAAAGCTTTTACCTTGCTTTCAATTACCATTTGGTTTACAATTTCTGCATAAAATAATGAAATAACTAAAATTTCGAATTTTAGAATAACTTCTCTGACGTTAAATGAAACAAAAAAAATCACAGATGATCCAGTTGACGCATACCATTATCTAAAACACACGCTTCAACCGATATCCAGCAATCAGATAAATTGTATTTTTTGTAACAAACCCTCTCTAAAAGTTGATTGCTTCTTTATCCACTTTTAATTCTACCCCCCGAACTGAATCATGCCTTGTATATGTATACACTTCTAATTAACCAATGAAAGGGAAGTTGATTGAAGTTGAATGCGGGGAAAATTTCCCCGCACAAAAGTGGAAATAAGGGAACATCTGCGCCACTTCTGCAAAACTCCCCGTAAGGGTCGAGAAGGATAATTGCAAACGACAACAAAAACACCGATATTAGATTTCTGCGAGTCTCGTATCTTTTGACATAGTCCTGATCTTGCATCTACGTAATGAAGAGGCATCCCGTGTCAAGTCATGACAAGTACTGCGGGTAATTACCGGCAAGAATAGGCAGCTCGTTATTAATAATTTGCCCCCTTCATCCGGGCTTCTTACGCAAGAAATGGGACGCAGAATGGTTATATAATCCCGCATTCCTTCATGCGTCCTCTCATTTCAATGACAATAGGTGAAATTTACTTCAATGAAGGCACCGACGGTAATTAAGATTAATTAATATTCATAGAATCGAGGACATTTGGGGATTCATCATTTAAAAAAATTAATAAGCTTTGCTTTCGAAGAAAAAAAATTTTGTTTGTCGTTTTCGTATGTTAAATGATGTGAAGACTGTGTACTTAAAATTTGCTTTAAGTAAAAAACCTAGATTAAATTACATATTTTAATTTAATAGTGAATTTAGACCCTTCAATGCTGTGAAATAATGCAACAATCAGAGAGTGTATCGATGTTATATATTAATTATATATTAAATAATAGTGAAAAAAGGTCCCTCTGAGTTAGCAGTAGAGATGTAATCAATATATACTTTGCTTAAAAAAATTATTTTATAGCATGTCGGGTAAAACTTAAAAGCTAATAATTTTTTTTTAAAAAAATTTGCACATTATGCAAGTAATAATGAAATAAAATGTTAAATTTTAATAAAATTTAAAAATAAACTTTTACAGGAATTATGATTATATAGGTTTATTAAAATTAAAAGTTACAAGTGGTGGCCAGAAGGTCCGTCCACCTTTCAAATTAGTGTGAGTCTCTAAATTCTTCAAATGATTGGCACTTGCACTCATAAAACTAAATGTGTTTTTACTTAGTGTTACTTTCGGGCAGCATCTTTATTACTCACAAGCTGTAAGTCACCAATGAGATGGACATTTTAATATATCAATATTAATATCTATATAACGTATATAATAAGATAAATTCATGTATAGAGAATGTACAAAAATTTCTGTTAAATCATCTTAGAAATGAAACCTTTTAATTATTGCATCATGTGAAAAAAAACTTTATCTAAGTCTAAAAAATAATAAGGGTGCCTTTTAAAATCATTTCACTCCCCCAAGGTACGAAATACTACTGAAGTAAGTATGAGCACTAAGGTATAATGTTAAGCTTATAAAAAATGTTTGAATGTTGCTAAAAAAAATACTAAACTGTGTTGCAAGTATATTTACCTAACAATATAGAAAGAAAATTTAAAAAATAAGTTCGTTAAGAATTATTTGTATGCTTAAAATAAAATGCTAAATAAATTAAACAAAAAGAAAACACTTTTAAAACAACACTATTTTTTATCATTATTATTTCACATAAATAATAAATAATAAAGTTAAATTGAATAATTACCGAATTCTGAATGAAAAAACAAAGTAAGGCTTAATTTCTTAAAAATAAAAACGAAAGAATTATGATATTCGATAATATATTCAACTGACAATATTGAAATAAAATTAAAAAACACGATTATACTCTTTAATAAAACGAAGTGCTAAATGATTTTAAAAAAAGAAGTCGCAGTCGCAAACATTACTAATTTTTTTGAATAAACAAAGTTGATTGACTTATATCCAAATCCAAAAGAGGAAAAATAAGTTTTGCTATAATTTTATTTATAAAAATGAAAACAACTAAAGATTTATAAATTTAAAATCAGTAATAAAAACCCATTAAATTATTTTTTTATCCAAAAAGTTTTTAATAAATTAAAATAAAGTAAAAAATAGCCTAACAAATTTAATTACTTTTTAATTTAATTCTTTATGGGCACTTTAAATTAGATTTCCGTTTGTAATAAATTCAATAATGTAAAATAATACTTAAACATATAATATTAAAACTAATTTTCACATTTAAAATTAAAAAAGAAAGTTTGGTTTCAAAAAAAAAATTTACCTAATCAATTAAGAAACACTTCTTTATACATTCTTTTCAATAATAGATTACTTTCAGAACAAGGTAACGGTGATCACAAAGTCAGTCCCACTGAAAATAATCTACAAGAAGCGATATCAAGTCGCGACAAAGAAGACAAAAAAACTAAGAGGTGCGGAAACGAACATGCGAGATCACGATACATGTTCTCAAAACTGATTCTGATTCTACCGCTCATTAATCAAGGCCGTTTCAATATAACGATACGAACATCGTATTCCCCAGTGCAAGTTGGCATCGGAACGTAAGAGATCCTTGCGTGTCTTGTATCGCTATATCGTTCGTCTACTTTACTCGACGACTTAAATCTGATTTCTGATGCATCGCCTGGAACGAAAGTCACTGTATCGGCCAGCCGATGCAGGCGTTAAATCGATATGTCGCGATGTATCAATTTATAGCCCAGTCCTAGCCCTAATTGATTAGCACGTTTGAGGTTACCCCTTTGAATAATTAAGAATGAGACCTAGAGGGAGAAGATCCGATCATTATATCAAAAGTTATTAAGGGTGATCTGTTTTTTATGAATCAAATGAACAAACGAATAAAATTCATTTAAGCTTACTTATCTTGAATTAAAAAAACATTCGTTGCCATTATCAGCACTAACATTTATTATTTAAAAAAAATGGCGTAGAAAACATTTTACTAAAACAAAATCTTTGGTATTTTCTATGCGATCCCCTAAAACTGGATGAAATCGTGCCCCTAAATAGCTTATAAAATGAAAGTGGGGGTAAAAAATAAAGGCTTAACCGTTTTTATTCATTAAAGGCCACAACAATATGTAAGAGGGGATGCTCCTTGTTTATAAAGGAAGGAAGAAAGAGCTTCCCCCTCTTGGCAGCTCAGCTATAATTTTAATCTTGAGGTACAATATCAAAATGTATTTCATCTTGATGAGTTATTTCAAGGTAGACTTCCTTGGCAGTTGTTATTTTCAAAGATTTGTTGTGCAAATAAAACTCTTTTTTCTTACAGTTATTTGCAAAGAAACCTTTGTTTAATTTTGTATTATATTTTAGCTATTAAGTTTATTATCTTCTGTTAAAAAGTGCCCTGAAATTTCTTTTTCGTAATTTAATTTCAAATTTGCAGCTTGTTGTTTAGCTATGAGTCACAAAGAAAGATTATGTATTTGGTGCATAAAAAGAATAATCACCCTGATTTCTGCATTGTTTATTTAAAATTCAGTATTAGAAGGTTTTCTAACAACTACTATTTTGAGATCCAAATACAGTTATAGAGCTTTATAAACTTTTCGGACTATAATGTTTGAGTCCTGGTACGTGATAATAGGATCCTCATATGGGTCATTCTCACAAAAACAGTCATTTTCATGTCCCCAGTATATTTTATGTTTGTTTTACAACTTACGAAAAAAAATTTTCAGGGAAAGTGTCCTTCAGAATGCAAGCTAACAAAAGAATAAAAATAAAATTATCAATTTTTATTTTTTATTTATTTTAGGTAATTAAAATATACCAATATGTCATTCCCTCACTTGTCCCCACTGCTGATTTAAAAAAAGAAAAAAATTGTTTCTGAAATAAAAATTTTTTTTTTACAAATTCGTGTTTTTTATTTCAGAATACTGAAATATAGAATTCAGAAAATCAATTTTAAATTTAATTTCTGATAAAAATATTAACACAGCACTATTTTAAACTTTGTCCCCAGTGTTTCGCGTCATTCCCTCACAACAATGTTCTTATCACCTGCAATCTTCTTAGAATAAAAATATTTTAATAAAAACTTCAGAAGTTAACAACTGGCATCATAGAACAAAATTGCAGTATGTTTCCATCTTCAACTTAAAGAAGCTTTGCTGTGGAATAAATTTGAATGAATCAAACCAGGTAAAATTTTTTACATTTGTCATTCCCTCATGTCATTTTTTAGAGTAAAATAAAATACAACTTCATCGAGAAAGTGGATAATTATATGTTGCTTTCTTGTATGAATATAATTGTATGTGATTGACTTCAGAAATTAATTAGGCCTAACTGTTATTTTTAAATTTTATTGAATTCGTCATTCCCTCACTAGTGTATAAAGTGAGGGAATGACGCTGAAGTGAGGGAATGATTCAAGATGAGTATATTATTAAATTTTTTTTTGTTCAATCGTGCCAGCCAATTTTATTTCCCAAACCTGTAAAAACTATTAAATATATAAGACTAAATTATAATAAATATTAGATATACTTAGTATGTTATCATTTTCAAACTTTAGGTAGATGTAACTTAGATAAAAACATGTATTAAAATAAAATATCATTCCCTCACTATTAGTGTCATTCCCTCACTTTTTAAATAGTGAAAATAATTAATTTACTTATTAATTAATTTGAAAAATAAATTAAAAAATTAATAAATTAATTTATTAAATTAATTAATTTATTTATTAAATTAATTAATTAATTATTAATTATTATAAATTAATTAATTATAAATTAATTATTTAAAAAATTAATTAATTTAAATATTAAGTATAATTTATAGGATATATACTTTCTTTATAATGCCATTACATATTTCTATTAATATAAAAAGTTTCAGAGCTTTTTATTCACTTTACTTTTTTGGGATTTTATGAACTGAAAAATGACAGTTTTCGTGAGAATGACCCATACATAAAATTTATTCAGCGTGATTCATTTTTTTCAAAATTTTTTCCTCCCTGCATTGTACCCCTCTGGCTTGCTCGAGAGATCCTCTTCTAAATAAAAACTTTATTTAGACCTATGAAAGAAGCAAAATTATAATACCTAAAAACAAAGAAGTAGAAATCAAAAACAGAGAAATAAAGGGAAAAAAGCAAGTCATTTTGCAGGCAAGGCTTCAAACAAACATAAATAGTAAATTATTAGTAAATTGAATCGCTACAACTAAATCTCGAATTAGTAGGTAAATTAGTTATGAAAAGCTAAAAACTACATATTCTGCTAAAATATTAATTTACGTTATTTGTAATAGTTTTGTATCTGAGCAAATTATTTTATTAAAAGTTAAGTTTAACCTTGGTAAAATAACGGTGAAAAACGTAGCGTGCGAACATTTTGTTCGGACATGTAAATTGTTTGTACACACAATAAAACACACAACTGTTTGTACACACTGTTAAAAGTTTAAGCCCCTTATTTTACGTTTTTGTTTTTCTTTCTGTATAATCATTTTATATTTTGCCCCCACAAGCATATTAAATAACAATGAAATAAACTTAAGAATGATATCAGACCAACATTATTCTAAGCAATGCTTAACTTAGTTTAGGAGGGTCGTTAATTAAAATAACAGTTTTTTCCTTCTGGGAATGGAATGAAAAAATCATGTTACCACAGAGAGAGAGATATTAAAATGCTTTCTTCCTATATGAGAACATGTAAAAAGGCAATGCAGCTTTCTTAAAGCGAGGAAAAATGGCGACTCTTTTCAGCCAAATGTCTACATATTGTCCAAGTAAGAAGCTTAACTTCTTGATCATTTGTTTTTGTCATTAGAGAAAAGATGATATTTCGATATGTTTACATTAATTGTTTTAAGTAACATCAACTCAAGCAATTCTATCTTGATTCATTAATTTTTATTGAAATATTGAATTGAAAAAAACTTTAAAACTATAGAACTATACTTTAGAACTATAAATATAATCGTGATATTGAGGGTAAAATTATATAAAAACATACACAAAGTGCAACAGAGTCACTAAATTATAAATTGTCTACTCTTCAAATCCTCGGCATGAACAAACTGTTTTATTTTTGTGGTACTTGAGAGATTTATTGTTTGTAGAACAAAAATAAATTGAACAAAATGGCTAGTTTTAGCTAAGTTGATAGTCCTTGATTCATTCCCGCAAGCTATTTTCAATAGACTTCTAAATGCCAAAATAAGCAATTTCATACATCTGTAAAAGATTTTTAAAAAATTGTGTTTTTATTGTCTGTAATCAATCTCTTTAGGCCTCGTAAAAATTTCTTTATAATATGAGAAAAATTAAGGAATGAAATATAACTTAGCCACTAGCTGTTTATTCTATTATTTCTAGTCTAGAAGCCGTCTGTAGCTGTCCGACTTTGGCTGTAACTGTGCTTGCTCGAAAAATATATATATGATATACATAGAAAATATTTAAAAAAAAGCAATGAAAAAGTTATAAATATTTCCCAAAAGAGAAGAAAAAATTATTAAAAAAAGTTTTTAAAAAGTTTAAAATTAAAAAATAAATTACAAAATAAAACAAATTAGGAAAAGATATAATCACGTCATCAGCTTACACGATTATATCCGAAAAAATAGTGCTATCTAATATTGTATTAATGTAGCCAAATCAAAACATAAAAAATGCTGAACAAAACATGGTGAAATGGCTTTAATTTTAGAATTTGTATTTTTTTTAAACAGTTTTCTGCTGTAGCCCTGTTGTCAAAAGCTGGTGTTCCTACATTCACTCAAATGTTGCTTAAAAGTTTCTTCCTTTTATGTTATATCGTTATGATTTTAAATATATATATTGAATGAAATAAATAAAAACATAAAAGAGTGATCGTAATAGTGAAATGTTGTTCAAATCAATTACCTGATCCTTCGTTCCAGAAGGATCTCCAGGATCGTGTGGTCTAATGGTGCTACTTGGATTTGAAACATTTAAGAGTTCTTTTAGGAAATTTTAAGGAACTTTATTTCTTCTTCTCATGACTGATTCTTAGATGCTGGTGGCTCCGGACAGGTGGTGTTAACACATACGGGATCTCGTGGGGAAAAACTCACATCTTAGACAAAAAGGATAATTTTCATTTTGAATGAAGATGGATTCCAGTTCATCAACAAATTATCTGAGTCGTGCCGCATGCACACTTGGACAGTAGAACATCAGGAACACGTGTCAAACTTCATTGTTTTATCTTAATGGAACGTGATAGTGTCTTGAAATTATTTTTGTTAAATTTTTGACTTAAT
>NC_092206.1:93971980-93995695 GCF_043381705.1 Parasteatoda tepidariorum | reverse complement strand
TTTTTTTTTTTTTTTTTTTTTTTTTTTTTTTTTTTTTTTTTTTTTTTTTTTTTTTTTTTTTTTTTTTTTTTTTTTTTTTTTTTTTTTTTTTTTTTTTGATCAACGGCAGAAAAATTACTCTTATTGAAAAAGATGAAGTATTTAACGAAGATCACTTTAGCAAATATCACAGACCCTACCTAAACTTTTTCAAACCAACAACAGAAATTTAAAGACTGTTCCACTAAAAAGAGGTTTGGTGCTAGCAAGTGTCAGAAACTGTTTCTTAATTCATTTCTAATCACAGCAGAAATTTAGAAATTGTTGCTCTAAAAAGTGGTTTGGTGCTAGCAAGTGACAGAAACTGTTTCTTAATTCATTTCTGATCAACAGCAGAAATTTACAAACTGCTCTTCTAAAGCAAGATATGAAATTTCTAAAAAATATCACGCTAGAAATTATCGGCAACTGTTTTTTTAATCGTTTTCCGAACAACAGCAGAAATATAACTGATCTTCCAGGAAATGTTTAATTCTATCAAATATCAGCAAGTGTTTATTAATTATTTTCTTACCAGCATCATAATTTTGGAAACAGCTCTTCCAAAAAAATATACGAAGTTTTTAACAAATATCACTCTAGCAATTATCGGAAACAGCTTCTTAATTATTTTCTGAATAAAAGTGTTCGGAAGCTGTTACAATCAAAAAAATATCAGCAGCAGTTTTATTATATTTCTGAACAACACCAGAAACAATTTGAAGCTGCGCCTCTTTTTTATTCTAACAAATATCATCTGCTGATTTTTAGTTTTTTCCTTACAAATAGCAGTAACTGTTTATTAAACATTTTCTAACTGTAACTTCTTTCTAAATTATAGTTACTATTCAGAATCTGTCACTTCTTATATAAATAATCCCAATAAACTGAAGCTGTATGATATTACCTCATTAAAAACTTCATTCGTTTCGAAAATATATAAATAGGAAAAAAACAGTCGAGCTCAAAAAACAGGAACCTATTTTCAAGACTTGCCAGGTGTGAATGAGAAGAAACAAAAGTTATTCGAAATATATAGAGCGAAAAGTCGCCAACGAAAAATTTCTCACTTTTATTTTTCCATTTTTTGTTTTCAACTATTCGTTTGATATTACAAATCATGCTTTTGTCTTCTCATTCACATGTGGTAAGTCTTGAAAAAGGTCGTCTGTTTTTCAAGCGCTCGCAGCATTGCCGACTACTTAGTTTCCATTTAAAAAACTATATTACAGGTCAGAAATAAGTAAAATGTCACAAAAAATACTACGGTATGTTATTTTGAAGCAGTTAATCGGGGAAACTTATTATTTATTTTTTTTTCCCAATTCTTAATTTTTTTTTTTTTTTGTGAAATAACTAGTAAAAGTAATTTGCAATATATAAGTTTTTTTTTAATTCATTTATTTTTTTATGTTATTTTATAACCGTCATTGAACAGCCGACCCAGATTTGGATTTGCAACTACTAATGTTCAACTTCGTAGCTTTGCAATTTTAAACCTAATCCAGAAGACAAGGAAACTGGGTCAAGTATTAGAAGAAATTTGCCTTCGTGGAGGACTTTTTGATGGAACTAGCCCGCATTTGCGTTACATGTAGAGGAAGAACACTAGAACCTTCCACGGTTAGCCTGATGGCAAGGGGACTCTAATCCATGATCCGTCTACCACTGAGGATATTTCCCGTCAGCACTGGCAACTTTTCATTTTATATTTTAAATCACGTTTGTTTCTTCTCATTCACTTCCCACATAGGCGTCTGTTTTTTGAGCATTTGAAACGTGTCGACTCCTTAGTTTCTATTTCAAAAACTATATTTCAGGTGAAAAATAAGCAAAATGTTACAAGAAATACTACGGCATATTATTTTGAAACAGTAATTCCGAGAAACTTATTTATTTATTGTCTTTATTCCTAAAAATTTCTCGTCAAATAACCATTATATATGTTCCATCTCCCTATTTGGTGATGGGACGGCGAGCTTTCTGTGGAAGATAAATCGCCAAAGAGCGCCGTTATTCATCCTAAGAAAACCTCTTAAACCCATCTCATACAAAACGGGACCATTTTACCGGCCGCTTTTCCTCATAGTTGTTTTCCCTGGTAGACACCATAGCAGCTCAAATAATTAAATTGCTACGGGTTCCTTATTTGTCGCCCTCCTTAATTACAAGAAAAGGGGGGGAAGAGAGCTGTATGTGCCCTGTTAGGAAATTCCGAGCTCACCTTTCATTGGCATCAGAAGGGAGGAGACGGCGGGTAGGCCTAGAAAAGAGCTTTTGTGTGTGCCATTAGAGAAATTGAAATTTATCTATTGACAGAGGCGTTATTAAGGAAATTGGCAAGCCGACGGTAATTGAACAATGTTGGGTAATGAACACACACACTGCTCTCGCCACCCCCTTACCTCCCTGCACGTCTCCTTTCATTCTATTCCGTTCTTGTTCGTTCGCTCAGCAGACGAAAAGGAAGTTAGTAGGAGCAAAAGAAAGGTTCCGCACCACAGGGGATCAGAACCATATTGAGATGGAGAGGATTTTGAGAACGGTGAGAAATAATTATAGCAGGGTATAACCAATAATTATGATTCGTGAAATAGGTTATTAAGTTTTATGAGTTATAATTGTATTAAATTTTAGTTGAACATGAATAGAGATTTGAGATATTAAGAATATCGGGCAAAAACAGAAAAAAAGAAATAAATACAGTGAAACCTCTATGGAGCGACCACTCTCCGCTCCACAGTAAAACGGTCGCTGATAGAGATGGATCGCTCTTAGAGATTACCTACATAGACTTCAAAATTGTTATCGAAAATACATGATTTTTCACAAACGTTTTCAATTTTACTCAGTGTCATTTTCTAGGTGCGGAAAAGACACTTCTGTTGGCGTCATGAAAAGTCGTAGCGATGAACAAAATTTAGCGTCTGTAAGAATGATCCCAACTGATATAATTATGCGGGGGAAAAAATTACCAATTATGAACGATAAAGCTATTTTAAATAAATGAACAATTATGCTTTTTGTTTAAGTTTGCATTTAATTTTATATCTAAGAATGAGTTAGCTTTAAAAGATGAGCTTGTTTTTTCTAAAATAACCTTCTTGTTTCTAATTTAACTTTCAACTCTAGAAGTAAATCATTGAGAGTATCGCCTTAGGTGCACTCTGACAGCTGAATGAGGTTGCATCGTCAAACAGGGATTTCTGAAGAAGAGATTCACACAAATATTTTAAATACATTTTCATCTACTTATTAATTTTGTTGAATTGTTTGTTTTTATATTTTTTAGTGTTTCCTTATTACACCTTTTCCGCATTTGGTGCAGGTTGTTTGCCCGGTCGCTGGTAGAGGTTTAATGGTTTCTCCTAGAGGTTTTCATCCCCATAAAGTGTATGGAAAAACCTCCGTGCTTCCCAAAAGTGGTCGTAAATAGAAGTGGTCTTTCCTGTAGGTTTCACAGTACATACGAAATAGCGATAATAAGAAGCATTAGTTTTTTAAATAATCCCGAATTTTTTAGGTCTTCCATTTCAATTTCTGAAACGTTGGAAAAAGTAGTGAAAAGAAAGTTTTCTTAACATACGTCAAACTTTATGACAAAAATTCCCCAATAGACTGGATCATGATAAAGAAAATAACTCTCTAAATCTGGGATCTGATTCTGAAATCAAAGCCAAAACTTCATTAATGATAATGGTGAAAGGATGAAAACTGGCGAAAAATATTAACATCTACAAAAGTCATGGCATCTCAAAATTCGTCAATTACCTCACATTTGACTAACTTTTTAAGAGTAAAAGTAATAATGAAAATATAAGCTTCAATCGCCGAAAAAAGTACAACGATAAATTGTACTTAGGTTATTTGTTATTAAATTAGAAAACTAAAACGGTATAAATATTATTCGAGAAAGGTTTAGTTAATTATTTAACTTCAAATGATTTTCATTTAATTAGTAAAGATTTTCTTCATAATATTAAATTAAATTAGCTTTGTATTTACATTGAAAATATTGATACAATATAAATTTTTCTGAAATCATAAAGTTCTAAATATAAGGATGTTTCACCTTTGTTTCATTGCATTTTGTATCAGTAATTAACATTTTCTTTAAAAGAGGGTACTGCTCTTAACGATGTTTCTCGACGCTCTGTCGACAAGGAAACTAAAAAAGCCATAATTTTAGTGCCTTGCACTTGAAGCAATGCAATGATTTAATACTATATGTATAATCTTGCCATGAAGAATTATCAGGGCTTTAGAAAAGACAAATAACCTAAATATTTCAAAAATTATAAATTTTTACAAAAAAATCGCCAATTAGGTGACATTTGTGCCAATTAGGTGCCTAGATGAAATTTATCAAAATCATTGTGCCATTCTCAGTTTTCGTAAATTTAATGAGCCCAAGTAATGCAGCATTGGAGCAATATTTAAATGTTAAAAAAATTAGACCACAAACGTTTTCAATGTTACAAAACTGTGGCTTTTCTCCATCTTGACGTTTTGCTCCATTTTCAAAATAAGCGTACACAGCGCTGGCTTTAGATAGGCTAAACTTGATCTAACAGTCATGAGTAACAGTTGTAAACTCACAGCAGTTATAAAAATATCATATTATTCTTAGGAAAAACATCATTTCATAATACGACGGAGCCTTCCAAAAAAGCCTTACCTGCCTTAAACCTAAAATCAAAACCTTAAACTTTTGTCTATTATAAAAAGAAAGTATTTTTTCAAAAATTACTTATATAATAAACATTTCCCGATTTATTTAAGTATAATCTATTGAATTGAATACCACAGATTATTATCTTTGCTAAATGTTATCGGAAATAGAGTTGTGACAGTTTCCATATCACTGTCATGTTTTAAAACTACCATTGTTTCTCTGAAAAGAAGAAAGAGGATTACGCATAATATATCAAGCAGCAAAATATATGTATTGTTAAATCTTTTCAAAATCAAATCATTGTTTACTTTCTAATAATGCTCAAGAGACTAAATAAAGTTAACGTCTTTCGAAAGCCATAGAATGCTTTTTGAGCATGCTAACATAGCAAATATCTGACAATTGCTTATTGCTTGCGAGCTTTTAAATCATATTCGAGTGTGTAAGATTAAACAAATATCAATATTTGAAACCATTTTTCGGAGTGGGCCAAAGATAAGAGCTTAGTTATTTTCGTCCTTCAATTAGTGGAAATTTCATTATTCAGATTTTTTTCAAAATTTATGGTTCAAATGTATAAGAAAAGTGTTATGGAAACGCATATGTTTCCACGATTGAATTTTTTTAAAACAAATTGAAAAACGTATGCTTTATTATAAAACTAAAATCAGTTTTTTATGAATTCAAAAATTTTCTACGAATTCGTAAATCGAATTTTCAATGATAATTGCTGAAAGATAAAATGTGTTTTTTATCATTGCTATACTTTTCATATTTTTTTTCAACTTGACTTCTCTTTGTTCATTAAAAGTGAGTTGAGATTTGGTGAAAAGTTTTAAAGTAAAAATTTAAATTCCAAAAGTTACAGAAAATTATTTAATTTGAGAAATTCTTATAAAAAACTTTTTTTACCCGATAAATTTATCACACCGCAAAATCATTTTACAGTTTTTTTTAATCAGAATGCAATCTCTTAACTAACTTTGTAAATAATTTTGAGATATGGTGAGAATAAATTAATTAATTTCCTAAACAAATGCAGTAAGCTGTAAATTATCTATCAACATTCCTCTTTAGTTGATTTTTGAAATTATAGATTAATTTTGAGACTACTGTATGGTAAAATAAGGGGAATTAAACAATGATTTTTGGACTAAATCTTTTCAAAATCATGTATTTTTATTTTCTTTTGTATTCATTTTATTAAATTAAATTCGAATACTCTTATTTTTTACTGAAAGTTTAAAATGTGCTTTTATTTTTGACACACTAGGCAAAATAGTTGGTTTTTATGATATGTCAAAATCTTTTTCAAACACAAAATTGCACAAAAAAAAATAATAATGATAATAATAACTTTTTATCCAATGATTTGACTGCAACGTTCTATGACAAAATGTCAATGATTTGTGGAAATAACCTTAAATACGGTTAAATATTTATGCAAACGATATTTTAAGTTATGAAATGAGACACAGTAACGAATTTTCTGCGAATAAACGGAACATATTTTTATTTTACTACAGATACTTGATCTTCAAGATAGGTGGGGTAGCCGCAATCTTGAATATATGTTAATGTTACCAATAGTTTAGCCAGCAGGGAGAACGATAGTTAGGGATTATTTTTTAAGCTTTGTAACAGTAATTAAATCGGATAAATCATCGGATTTCGTAGCTAAAAATATCGTTTACATAAATGACTTTGCATATTTAACCTCTCGAAGCAAAGATCGTACATGACATGTGATATTCCGATCGCAGAATCAAAAGTTTTTAAAGTGTTCCATTAACTAAAAAGAACAAACACGAATCATTTTGAATAACTTTTGATCTAATGATCCAATTTTCACAGTCGGACTCAATCGGATACTTACATACTAGGATTCATTGAGGCTTACATACGTTAATTAATAAAGACAGTCGATATTTTAAGTTGCAAAATCATACTCAAAAACTCATTTTCTCTGAATAAACATGCCGTTCTTTGACGGATTTGGATTTCTGACTTCCCAAGATATAGGGTTAGTCGCCATCTGGGAAATAAGGTCCCAGATGTTTGGTCAGGAGAGAGATTCAAAGTTTGGACCCCTTTACTGTTATTTTTATTTTTAGAGTATTTTGCCCTAGCTCGAAAATTTTATAAGCGAATCAAAAAATATGTTTCTCAGAGTTGTAAAATTTATATTTCCGAAGATAATTTTCGGCAGAAAGTTTTTAATAGTTATTTATTTATTTTTTGAATTTCATTTAATAATAGTCGAATAATTTTTAAATTGTAAGGTGCATAATATTTTTGCATCATTTTGAAAAATGTAAATTTTTAAATGCAAAATACATTTTTAGATTGTAAGATGCATAATTTTTTGCATCATTTTAAAAAATGTAAATTTTTAAATGCAAAATACAAATTTTGAATGAAATAGTTCCTGAGAACATTACTCCTTCAATAATTTTTTTCTTCTTCTTTTGTTAAAAATCCTTTTATACATTTTTGTTTTGTTTTTCTTCCTCTCTTTTTCGGTGTTCTTTTCATGATAGTTAATTTCATAGTAATTAATTTAAAAATAATGGAATTTTTTATATACGACGCTTTTAAGAAAAATATTGATTTTTCTAGAACTATTCAACCGATTTCGTTCAAATTTCGTATTTTATCAAATAATATTACATTCTTTAAGATATTCTAAGAATTTGTATACCTTAGGATTCAATTTTCTTTCGACTGTTATTGAATAATAAATGATAAATAAATTATATATAGTATTATATTTATATTAAGGAATTATAGTATTACAAATTATTTCTTTGGTTGGAATTATCATTGATAAGTGAATTTTATAAAAGTGTGTAAAAGTTTTTCAACTCGCTAAAAAAGTTCTCGAGATTTGGCGATATAAGCAAAAAGTAAAATTAACATTAAGGGGTCCAAACTTTGGATCGCNATCCTTTTTTTCTTCCTTTCTTTTTCGGTGTTCTTGTCATAATAGTTAATTTAATAGTAATTAATTTAATAATAATTGAATTTTTTATATACGACGTTTCTAAAAAAATATTGATTTTTCAAGAACTATTCAACCGATTTCGTTCAATTTTCGTATTTTATCAAATAATAATACATTCTTTAAAATAATCTAAGAATTTGTATACCTTAAGATTCAAATATTTTTCTACTGTTATTAAATAATAAATGATAAATAAATTATATATAGTATTAAATTTATATTAATGAATTATAGTATTATAAAATTTTTTTTTTGTATGAATTATCATTCATAAGCGAATTTTATAAAAGTATGTAAAAGTTTTTCAACTCACTAAAAAAGTTCTCGAGATATGGCGATATAAGCAAAGAGTAAAATTAACATTAAGGGGTCCAAACTTTGGACCGTTTTCTTGATCAAACTATTGATAACTATCAAAGTTTGATCAAACTCTGGATATATAAACCAGATAGCGGCTATCTCCTATATTTTGTAGGCAAGAAATCAAGATAGGCCGGGGAAAAAAATTTCTTTGTTCAGATGTTTTTTTGGCAGATTTTGTAACTTAAAATAATAATTAATTAGCATGTTTGTAGTTCCTTCTCGAAGCATTAAAATTGTGTTCTAGTACGCGAAGTACCGATCATTCGGTTTCTTTTTCCGTACTTTTCATTCAGTTTCTGAATTTTTCATGAAGCTAATTCTCCATTATTTCTCCTTCACTTTTTATTTTCTTTTTCAATTTCTTCATAATTTAAGCTTCAGTTTTTTTCCAGAAATTTCAAAGAAATAGTAAAATGTATCGTTTCCCGTTTCGAATCTGGAAGAACGATCTCATACAAACAGTTCTATCATTCTGCTACTTCACAAAAATATTTTGTATCCAATGTGTCTACCTCTGCGATTATATGTGATGCTTGGATGAACCGAAAAATACACCTTTTTCTCAATCATAGGCATGTTCAGACATGTTTGTGGTTGATCGTTATTCTTTTCATGAGTAAGTTTTGAAATAGAAGAAGAAGAAGAATACCTTCTTAGAAATGAAAACCTGTCACAGACTAGAAAGTGCTTCGTTCATCATAACTGTCCGATGGATCACGTGCTGTCAAATACTTCACTATGACCGCTTATATTGTTCGAGATTCAAGCAAATGGATAATTTAGAACCTCAACGTTTGTCTATGTTTATAAACAAATCGCTCTCTGGAAAAGAATTTTTTTTTAAAGTACAAAACATTACGATGAGTACTCATCTTGAAGTTGGAATTATTTTATTCTTCTTAAATATTAAAGTTGAAATTTTGTCGATTTTACAATATTCATACACTTTTTAAGGAAACAGTACAATATATTGCAAATAATATTCATCTTTTAGATGAAGTTATAATATATTTTATGTCCAGAAGTTGGAGCGTTTCTATTCTCTATTATAAAGCACTTTTAATACAAAACCAAATATTCTTCTTTTAAAAAGTGAAAAACATCGCGATGAATGAAATTATTCTATTCTTCTTAAATATTGAAGCCGGAACTTCTTGATTTTACATTATTCATACACTTTTTAAAAGAATAAAATGTTCTTTTAATAAGTACAAAACATTTCGACGAGTATTCATCTTGAAGTTGGAATTATTTTATTCTTGTTAAATAAAGCTGGAATTTTTCGATTTTAATTAATTAATACACTTACTAAAAGAGTAAAATATTCTTCTTTTTATAAGTACAAAATATTACGAAAATATTCATCGTGAAGTTGGGATTATTTTATTCTTCTTAAATATTGAAGTTGAAATTTTTAATTCTATATTGTTCATACACTTTTTAAAAGAATAAAATATTCATCTTTTAATAGGTACAAAACATTACGATAAATACTCATCTTAAAATTGGAATTATTTTATTCTTCTTAAATATTGAAGTTAGAATTTTTCGATTTTACATTATCCATACACTTTTTAAAGGAATAAAATATTTTTCTTTTAATAAGCGCAAAACATTACATTTAATACTCATCCTGAAGTTGAAGTTAGTATATGTGTTAAACTTGAAGTAGGAACGTTTCTATTCTCTACTATTCACAAACTTTTAATACGAAATAAATATTCCTCTATTAAAAAGTGCAAAATATAGCGATGGATTCTCATCTTGAAGTTAGAATTGTTGTATTAAATATAATGCAACACATTATTATGTTGTAATTCGGAAATTTTGTTAATATTTTATCTTCGTTATCATTTAATGTTTTTTTTGTCATAATACCATACAATATCTAAACATACATTTTTTTTCAAATAATTAATATATACTATCATTAATACTAATATCAAACCTTTATTTTCGGTTCTACAAGCATAATTTTAGTAGTTAGCATAAAATCATTTATTTCAATTTATTCTATAGTTATTTTACAAGAAAAAAAATGATAACACTTCTCATTTGGGTATTTTACTTTAGGTTAGGTTATGATTTCGATTTAAATGCTTCTAGAAGAAAGCCAACTTGATAACGTATTTTAACGTCCGAGCTATTTTATTTAACATGAAAAGTGCCACTATTTAAAAAATGATAACTGGTCTGCATTTCGTATAAATAAAATTTCCTTTTTCCGGCTACCACTACAGATTTTTAAAAAAAAAAAAATGTTCACTCGTAATTTTATATCCTAACTAGATTTTATTTTCATGAATGTGTAATGAATAATACAAAATTGTTTTACGAAAGTGAATGTTAATAATTATAGCATATTAGTACTACCAGTTATATTTAGAATTAAAGACTTGTCTTTATGAAGCTTGAAACCTTAAGTAGTCAAAATACTATCCATTACCATCAAAAATGATTTCTAGGTTAAACTATTAATCCAGTTGAATTCTATTAATTCTGTTAAGGAAACTAATAGTGTTAATAGTTTTTAAGATAGATTATTATACCCTAAGGTGAAAAAAGTCATGGAATAGCAATAGGCGAATATACATTGTTTCATGCATATCCATACAAAATGGATATATGGGTAGGGCACTGGCAAGACTAATAATTGTGCTCAAGTTAATGATCTGAGAATATTTCTGATATAACTATGACGGCAAGACGAGAATTAACAGACTATGAACATAGAATGATAGTTGGAGCTAGATGCTTAGGACATTCAATTTTGAAAATTGTTGGGGAATTCAGCATTCTTAGATCTACAGTGACAAGAGAGTGCCGATAATACCTAATTTCAGGCATAACATCCCACCATGGACATCACAGCAGCTGAACGCCTACACTGATTGACCGAGACCGCTGACGATTACGTAGAATTGTCACTGTTAACAAACAAGTAACAGCGTTGTTTCTTATTCCAATTGATCCAGTCTTTAGCTAGATCAAGTCCAGAAGACCGTTCACCCACAGAAAGTCGTGAACCAGCAAAAGATGTTTAAAGAGATCACTCGTCTCCAGCTCCAAACAGTAGAGCAAATTGTCTGGAGTAGATTGGTATGAATTGCACTTGGAGCACGAAAGAAACTCCTTTTATCCTTCCACGTGTAAAAGTTTACGAGTATGTCTACTGTTGAATCTGGTAATGGTGGTCTGTAATTTTCTATATAGACCATCAGCTCTAGAGCAGCCCCAGGATGTTTTTGTTGACACCAGTCATGAACAGAGGTAAGCCTCCAGGTCCTGTTGTTATCAGCTCTCACTTCAGCTTGGTTGGTAGGACGATGGGTTCGTGTTCGTGAAATGTGAGTTTAAATCCCGTCGGCCGAAGAGTGCCCGCGTGGTGACTGCTGCATGTTAAATCTGTCGGGATCATAAAGTATTCCGAATTCTCACAGCAAACCAGTACCTCTAGAGGCACTGAATTGGGGATAGATAGTTCTCTGATTCTGGTCAAAATTACGATCTGTGGATGAATGAATGGAGTATGATTGGGTCCTCCCTGTAAAACGGCCTGTAACGTGCATGAGGCTGAAGTCGTATTCCTTGCCATTGATGGCACCACTGAAAAAACACAAAATGTACCCACTGCTTTAAAATTTTGCTTGATTTCAAGCAGACTGGCTGGCATTGGCAAGTAGCATAAGTAAGAAGAACAATAACTCTAATTCTCCTTTTTATAAATATATTTAGAAGACAAATTTTGTGCTTATGCTACTTTGGCTTTTGTCCAAGTTTGGCATGCATTTGGTTATATTGTTTTTACGAAACATCTTTTAACTGAGTTTTAACATATTTTAGAATATTCTTGAACTACAATGTCATCTTCTGGTTTTGTTGTTGTCGCTTATAATATCCTAGTGGCATAACCCAACTAGACCAATTCCATGTTCTAGCCCATAAACTTCCAGAAAGTTTAAGAACTGAAAAAGTTTATTTAAAAATCGTCGTCCATTTTAGAATTGACACAGTGTAAAATGTTTCCGGGTGATGCCTGAACATTTTTATACTTCTTGCATTCCTTAAAAATTCCTTTGCTTCATGTACACCTCAAGTGATCTCTGTCAAATAGTGATATGAAAGTATGCAGGTTTCTAAGTTCATTAAAAATCAGGTATTTCCATGGCGTTTTCTAGAGTACCAATCATGCGTAGGCGGAACCCTGCAGTGATTCATGTGGGGGTTTTTTACACTGGGCAAAAACATCATTGAGAGAGGTAGGCATATTTGATTGTGAATGTTCAAACGAAGCAGCTCTAAACTAGCGAGTCCGCTATCTCGCTGCTATTAATTCAGACTTGAGATAGATTCCACTGAACAAGAACTTCAAAATGAGTTGAAAGCCTACAGATTCTTTTCGAAATCAGAGTTCCAACCCTGTCTCCAACATTACATTAGTATCGGATCCAAGTACTTTCAGTTACTTTAGTATTGGATCAGTCAATATCCATACGTGCTCAAAATCCGACTCAGCGATACTCTCAACAGAGCATAGGTCTTTTTAAAATAGCGATGAGCTCTGATCTGAATACGGAACGAAGTCCAGTCCTGGTGAAGTCCTGAGCGCAGTGAGTGAACAGTCCCCCCTTGTGAGTAAAAAGGGGGGATTGCTTAATGCATGGAACGGAAACCTGGATGGACTTGGATCTCTCTTAGATAGCTCTCCACATCCCCCAATGCTCTGGAAAGGGCTCTATAGAGCAGTTATCTAGTGAGAATCTAAATTAACGCTCTTTCCTATCTCTCTCTCTCTCTGTATGTGCAGTGCAGTTTGGAATAGTGAGTCCAAATGCAATAGAGAGGGGGTGGATCCTCAAATTACGCCTCTTATGAGACGAAGGAAGATGAAGGAGGTAGAATATCGATTTTCGCATCTTAATCGTACCTAAATGACACACCACGTAGAAATAAAAAGGATTTTGATGATCCTAAAGAGTGTGTTCATAATGCAAATAGGACATTACTCTTAAAAGTATTGTTTCTTCCTGAATCGGCTTTTATATATCTTCCGAAGAATCGGTTTGCAATTTTATTTAGGAAAGAAAAAAAAGACTAAACGAGCCCTTTTTTTAAAGAACTGAAATAGAATAATTTTGTTTTTAATTTTACCGATAACCGAGAGTTAAAATAGTCTGAAACTAAATCGTTGAATAATTGGTTGAAAATTTATTTTTGGAGTAGCTACACATTAAATGAATATTTGATGCAAATTTAAATTAGTTACTACTTGGCTAAACGATTTGTTAAGCTGTTTGTTGGCACCTTGTCGAGTTTGAGTAACGCCATTAACATTTTACCCTTCACCCACTCATTAGTTCGTGAATGGATTCTACTAGGAATCATCCGAATATGATAGTTGATTACCATTAATTTCGTTTTTTGATTAAAAAAAATATACAGGTGATATATACTTCTACGGTGAAGTTTGGGATCATTAGAACCAAATGATTGTTGTCATATCCACTCGGGATATAATATGTAATGCTTTCTGTTAATTACTAAATGAACTTTTATTTGTTCATAGCTTTTTTATCGTTCGTCATAATTGGCATTTGATTATCGTTGGTATTCCCCATAAAATGGCATCGTACACTGTTATTATAAATGTCTAAATAATAAGTTTCAAATGCTAATTAAAGAGAAAAGACAGACGACAAATAATGTTAGGTAAACAATGATACTATGGTTTCAGGTCTATAAGTCAATACCTTCAACAATTTCCTAACACAGAATGCCTCAGTTTGGACACAGCCTTTTTATGAATCTGTGTTTGGACACTTTAATAAAGAACTTTCATCAGTATTCAAACTCAGAGTACCTTAGTTCGGATGTAGATATTCATCGTTTCAATACTCTAACTTTGAGGTGAAGAATTTCACCGATCAGAGAGTTTTGGACCTTGATCCAAAAAACATGAAAAGGAAAATTATATGAGGAAAATATTGAGATCCATTCTTGGACCAGTCAGAGAGGGTGATCCGTTGATGAAATGATTTAACCACGAAAGCTGTTTAAAGAAGAATATTACAAATTGTATAAAATTAAAAAGAATACAATAGTTGGGACACAAAAGAGTGCGTGAAAACTTATGCTAAAAAAAAGACCTTCAACGGTCAATGGCAAGTTAAACGAAAACGTCAAAAACCGAAGATGATGGAGATAAAAAAAAAACCTTGAAAATAAATATATTGATGACTAATGCACGAGACAGACTGCTTTGAAGTCGAATTGTTAGAGATGTCATTGCCCAACATGATCTTTCAATACCGGGGAGTAGTAAGTAAGATGACGAACACTTATATCAGCATCCAAACACAAAATGTTTTCATTTGAACACTAATGAAGGTTTTCCGTTATAGACCCGAAGCTGTAGTATGTTTCTTTATGTGGTAATATTTGCATTTTTTATATTGTTAAGCCTTAAATATGTATAGCATAAAGTAATTGGTTTCGAGCAGTCCACTTACAGCTAGTTCGGCTTGTTACATAACCTGTGTTCTTCTTAAAAGTGTTCTATGGATTTAAATTGAAGCTCTGAGAAGATTTGTTCAGTTTTTTTTACCCCTCATTTCTTCAAACCATGGTTGCACAAATCTTGATGTGTGAATAGAAGAAGTTATTCTAGTGGAAGCAAAATGCACCCGATATATTGAAATAGAGTTCGAGGAGCAACATTGTCCACATGCATCTCAGAGTTCATGGTTCGAACCAAGAGAACGAAGAGACACGAACCAAACCATGAAATGGATCCACACACCATAATGATTCAGGCGGGTGTCTTAATTTTGATCAGATAGTGTATAATAAAATTTACTTTTCACTTTAGAAAATAATTGTTTTTTTTTACCTTTCACTTTGTTTTTTCTTGATCCTGATCATTACTAAAAAGAAATTTTGTTTCATTAGTTTTGAATACTTTTACGTATTACCTAGAATATAATGACTTTTTTACCATTCATTTTTGTCATTCCTAATTTTGATCATCATCAAAATGAAAAATTGCTTCATTGTTTTTGAATACTTATAAAAATTTTTACTTATTATCTAGAACATTGCGTAAAATTTTTACATGCCAGCAGGTCATTGGCGATTAAATCTTTATTACTGGCAAAAAAGTAACAGAGCTGGACTCCAGAGTAGCAATTGACTTTAGTGTAACAGAATTACAGAATTTCACAGAAGGGCTGAAATTGACAGGTGGTATTTACTGCCGAAAGACAGCGTTATACATACATGGAGTGTTAAGTGTATTGAGCCATTTTTGATCTTTAAAGTTTTCTGAAATGTTTCATATTTTGTTGACTTTTAATGATATGTGGATGATGTTAAAATCCTTAAGACCTAATGGTTGCCTTATTTTAAGTCAGTATTACTATTACATTGTAATAAACATATTTTGCATTCTATGGTTTCAGGTTATAGTTATATTCTTTTTGTCAACAACAAGTTCCTTATACTACACCTGCTAACATTTTAAAAAATGATCAGAATTTTCGTGAATAAAATGGCGAGCGAAACGCTTAGTCTGCTAGTAGGGTAGAAATTTTATGTCTTGACCTTGAAAAAAATTAATTTTTTACCATATATTTTGCCATTGACATCTCTAAACATTGTTAAAATGAGAAATGTCTTCATTATTCCTGAATACCTATAAATATAAAGCCTAGCCTGAATACCTATGAATACCTATAAATATAAAGCTAAATCCTTTTATTACCTAGAATATAACAACTTTTCTTTTACCCTAGATTTTGTTATTCATGGTTTTGAAAACCGTAAAAAAAAATTGCTTCGTTATTTTTTATGCCTACAAATGTAAAGAACTTTATTATTTAGAATGAAATAAATTTTTATCCCACATTTCGTTATTCGTGATTTTGAGCATCATCAAAAAGAAAAAATGCTTCGTTATTTTTAAATACCTATAAATTTAAAGAACTTTATTACTTAGAATGTAATAACTTTTTTTTTACCCTATATTTTGCCATTCTTGATTTCAACCATCGCCAAAAAAATTGTTTCATTATTTTTGAATAGCTATAAATATAAAGAACTTTTTTGCTTGGAATGTAATAACTTTTTTTTATCCTGCATTTCGTCATTCCTGATTTTAACCATGGCCAAAAAAATTATTTCATTATTTTTGAATACCTAAATATAAAGAACTTTATTGCTTGGAATGTAATAACTTTTTTTTTACCCTACATTTTGCCATTCCTGATTTTGATCATAATCAAAAAGAAAAATTACCTCATTGTTTTTGATGTACCTATAAATATAAAGAACTTTGCGAATTACCTAGAATATAATAACTTTTTCAACCTACATTTCGTCATTTTTGATTCTGACCATCGTCCATTCCGACGGCTCCCATGACACACGAAATCCCAATTTTCTCTCACCTCTATTTGCGTGCGAACCCTGAGGAAAAAAGGTTTTTTTTCCCCGGAGTTGGGAGCGAAAGGGGAAAATGGTGTCCCATTCTGTCCCGTCCATTCTTCGTTTTCCGCTGAAAGGGAGAGCTCACATCTCATCAATTCCGAGCGCCATCCCCCCAGCAGACAGATTGCATGCCAGGTAAGGGAAGAAAAGATGAACCATGGGAGGATGGTCGAGGGATGATGCGGCCGGAGAGAGAACAGAGGAGAGAAATTTTCTTTCTGGAGCCAGCGTCTTCGGAAATTGCAGAGCCCGATGTCCATTACAGCGTCCATGTCTGAGTTCTTGATGCGAGAAATTGCCTTGTAGCTTTTAGTGGGCACCCAAGGGTGCCCCCCAACTTCCCCCCCTACTCCTTCAGAGAGATTCGAAAGATTCGGTGTGTATATGCAGAAGGGAGCATGTGCAAAGTTATTTGTGGATGCGCGCGTATACTCTATTTTATTTTGAGATTCTCTCTTTTTTTTTTCTTCCTAAAAAGGGAAATGGAAGTGGTGGCCCGTTGTCCCCAAGGATACCATTCCTTGAAATAAGCTCATGTGATCGGAAGGGATTCCCTTTCTTTGGGATTTTGGACCATTATTCTTGCACGCTGTCCCTTCGATAATCCCTATTCCATATCGAGGATCCTTCAAAGCAGGAGAATACGTGCCCCCTATTTAGTATTCAGGTCTCAAAAGTGAATTATATTGTAATGGGGTAGTTTGATTTATTTTTATTCCGAGTATCGGTATAGTTAGGGGATTGGTTTGCTCAGTTCATGATGACGTATCTAACCAGCTTATCTTGTTTTTTTTAAAAACTTTCTAAGACATAAAAGTTTGGTAAATAAAAAAGTATTTTTCTATTTTAAGTATGAGAAATGACCGCCTTCTTAAAGTTTAAGTACATCACTGTACTAATTTGTGAATAATAATTTTTATTCTTCCATCAAAAGTTCCAGGATTTAATAGGATATCAATTGAAACTTGAAGAAATGTGCTGTATCTCAGCAAAATATGAACTAACAAGGCAGTGACACTTGTTTAAAATTTCGACGTCAAAAAAACCTCAAAATTTTGCGCTGAATTCTATTATGTTCTTTTTTTCTTATTTTCAAAACGCCCCAGAAATGCAACGAGAAAGCGTATGTATGTTTTGCACCAGGATAGATAACGGTTACAATATTTTCTCTAAAGGAACATTTCGTTATTAATTTTCAATATTTCTTCTATTTTTTTATCATTAAATTTTAAATATTTTTAAGTTAATACATTTTTATATATTTCTTATTAAACGTGTTTCTTATATTTTTTTAACAGTAAATATATTTCTTAACAAAAATGAAAACTATTTATCTGTTGCTCGATATATAGGAAGTAGTTCGCGACTTTTGTCACTTCGTTTCTAGAACACTTTTGAAAATTGTGAACTGCAAGTCAAGAATTACCACCATATTTTTGTAAATTCACATCGAATTGTTCGTTACGTCTCCGAGTATTTCTGAGGAAAACTGGTAAAACACAAACGACGAAACGTTAACAACTAATTCGTTTTTCGTATTTATCATCATTGTGTGATGTAGTTTGATTTTTTTACTGAATAGAAACATTACTAACTTTGTTTACAAAACGAAGTTAACTTCTAGGGGTTGTGTTTTTACAGCTCTTTTAGTTTTTTATCTCTTTTTTAAACAGAAAAGTTACATAGCTTAAATTTTCTTTAAGACTTACCTATACACAGTTAGATCATTGCATAACCAGAATAAAATAAGGAAATCGGAGGAAGTCGAACACGAGAGGAAAATTAAATTTTGGTGAATGCTGGTTTTAAACCTAACACTTCTCGAATTATGAATGTTTGTATTTTTCCTATTGAGCTAGCTACCAGAACGTCAAAGATAGTGTCTTTTTTATGCTAAATAAAAAGTTTTGGGGAATAACTCGGAAGGCTTCAAAATAAATAAAATACTCGAATTCCACTGTTCAAAAGCTATGAAAAAAGATATCAAAATTTCATGTCGGCGCCGTTTCCTTGTAAATGGAAAAATCCTGAGAAAAAAATGATTATTAAGGTTTAAATATTAAAAGAAATTACACACGTTATTAAGGATTTTAAACTGAGAGTAAGGGCCAATTTTCCACGATATATTTTAAAAATAATAAGCAGTATGAAAAGTGTGCAATATACAAGCATTAAATTATTCTTGCAAAAAGTTTTCGCATTTAGGATAAACGTTGTTTACAATTTTAATTGTTCTTTAAAAATAAGTTACGAAGTTTTACAAGTTGCCAGAAATAAATTTAAAACTTAGCATATTTCCCAACAAAATTAATCTTAAAAAGTTTTTAAAAGATAACATCAAATTTTCTTTTCAAGCAGGCATTGCAGCGCAATGCATTTTCTGGCCATTACTCAGCCATCAGCAGAAGCGACTCGAAAAATGCGGAATAAAAAGAATTTTAAAACCTATTACTTGGTGAAGTCTTAAAACAAAACGGCGTAGATAAAAATCTAAAAATTCATTTTCAAAAATCGGTAATTATCAAAACATCGTTAATTTTCGCTCATGAAATAATAAGAGGAAGAAACTGAAAGAAAAAACTCCCTCTGATCAATACATCAACTCGAATTGAAATCAAATTAAGGAAAATACGTCGCGCAAAAACACGACACGGTAATTACTTTTCAATCGGATGGGACAAATTTGACGCAATCTGTCAAGACGCCATTTTTCCTTTCCAAGTAAGGAAATTTAGAAATAATTAATACTCGATACCACGTTTTGGAAAACTAAGAGAATGGTATAAAAAAAAGAATGAAAGAAAGAACGAGCCTGCGCTGTAGATGGCGCCACAACGTGTTGCCGTACTCGTCTACAGTAATAAAATTAAAAATGGAAGCCTCTTACAGCATCGTCTGCTGAAAACGCATTCATCCGAATTTATCGTTTATGAACCGTGGCGTAACTAAATATTAATTAAGCCATAACTGTGTTACCATAAATTGATGACATAATTAAGCCTGAAGCGCTTCTGATGTTGATATATGACGAACGCTGAATGAAAAGAACGAAAAGCACTTTATGCAGGAAATGCGGATTTAATGACTACACATTAAAAGTAACGGAATAAAAAATATTCTCATAATGTATTTAAAATGGGTCTTTATTGTTTTTTTTTTATTCTGCTGCATTCTTGCATAGCTTATAAAGACTGTTTAAAGAAGATGTAAGATTTAGCGTAAAATAAAACTTGTATGCTCTTAGCTTATTTGAGTAAATTTAATTTTCAGAAAGAATAATTAGTTATCAAGCATGCTAGAATTGATAAAAAAAATAACGTCATAAAACGTTTATCATTTTTATAAGGAGCTTTTTGTTCTATAATTCCTGACAAGTCAACTTTTCAGTGTTGTTGGAGCTAAATCAGAGCAAACATGGAAAACTACTCTTAAGAAGAAATAACCTCATTTTTAGAGGGATCATGACTTGAAATCTCCTTGCCGTCGTTCTAACAGTGATAAGTTTTCCACTCCATGTAACGTAAAAGTGGATTAGTTACATTAAAATCTTTTCCACGAAGGATTGTTTGTTCTAATGTTTGTTCCAGGCATTCCCTTATTTTCTTGGCTCAGTTTAAAATTACAAGGATAGGAAATTGAACATTGATAATCGTAACCCTAAAAATGGACTGACTGCTTAATGCAGATCTTAAAATAAAACAGTAAATAACTGTTTCGTAATTTTTCGACACAATTATTACATGCTATATTCCTACATTCATTTAATTATTGCTGCTTCGGTTTTCCAACTGTTTTAATTTCCCTTTGGTCAAGAATCTCTCATAGAGAGTCAAACTATCATCATTTAGAGAAATTTGACCCAGTTTTTACACCTGTGAAAAGTAAAAGGATAGTTTATAACTTCAATAATGATGCTAACAGATGACAAAACAGTTGATTTAGTTAAAGTTGATGACGGTTAGCAGATGAAAGTGACAGTAAACAGATGACAGTTAAAGTTGATGTCAAATAATTGAAATTCGATTATGTTTTAAAATAATAGAAAAACTTTTATGTAAGAAACTAATCTAATGGCTCGTGTTTTCTCTTCGTGTACTCTTTAACTATTCTGAGAGAAAATGTTTTTACAGACCGCGGTATTAAATAAAAATTAATAATTATTAACTTTTTTAAAAAGTAACAAAATTTAACTTGCTATTTAAAATAATTTTACGCTATTGACAAAAATTGGAAATGAAGGAGACAATAATAACTTTTATTTTTATGTTTCTTAATCGTATATTTGCATGACTTTTATTTTAGTACACCATATTTCGATATGCGCACAAACACAAACAGAACCTTTTGCGCTTTCTAGCTTATTACACTTCAGATATTTCACTAGGTTATTACACCCTCATGGAATTTATAGAAGTAAAATCTTTAGTTAAACTCAAAGATTGCTGTGAATAGTTTTTCAATTTTATTGATTTCACAAATAAAAAAAATCAAAATCAAAATAACATTTTTGAAAACCACGTTTCTGTAGTGGAGAATAATAATTAAAAAACAAAAATTTGAAAAACGAGAAACGTGGGTCGCATGAAATACATAACAGTAACAGTATGTGTGCTCATGAGAATATGTGTATGTATATCTGTAATTATATCTGAATGTGGATGTGTATGTGGAATATGTCTGTGTATGTGGATATATATGTGGATGTGTATGTGGTTGTGCATGTGTATGAGTAAGAAAATGTGTAGATGTATGTGTATATGTACTGTTATGTATTTCATGAGCCCAACGTTTTTCGTTTTTCAAATTTTTGTTTTTTAATTATTATTCTCCACTACAAAAACGTGGTTTTTAGAAATATATATATATTTTTTTTGTACTCACTTCCAGAATCTCAATTTTTTCACTCACTGTACACAAAACTTTTCAACTGACATGTGACACTAATTTTAAATAATCGAATCCACAACAAAAGACAATCGCGAAAATATTAATTTTTCTTTGATTTCAATTTTATTTTACTTTGTACCTGTATGTCTTTTTTCTCTTCATTTTCATGCATTGTCATCCAATTCTGAACTATGTGCCAAATTTGAAGTCTGTAGCTAGTCGGGAAGTTAGTTCAAAGTCGATTACAAAATTCCACCCGAACAGCCATACACGAAGGCAAGTTGATATAAACGTGGTAAAATAAAAAAATATAAAAAAAAAATTTCAACAATTAAATAAAAATTATTTTTCAACAATTAAATAAAATCTTTTTTCCAGCTCACAAATTTTCTTGAATTTAACTTAAATTTGAAGTTTAAACATTAGGTTTAATTTTTAGTTAATCGAATACCGAAAGAGAATAAGTATTTATCAGCAAAAATATTGTTAAAGCTAAAATTATAATAAATTTTATTCTGATGAAAGTATAATAGTTTATCAGTACAATTATAGGTAAATATTAAATCATAATTAATTTAATTCTGAAGAAAGAATAATAGTTTATCAGCAAAAATATTTTTAAAGTTTAAATTATAATAAATATAATTCTGAAGGAAGTATAATAGTTTATCAGAAAAAATAATGCTAAAGTTCGGATTATAATAAATATAATTCTGAAGAAAGAATAACAGTTTATTAGTAAAATATTGAAAAAGTTTTAAATTATACTAAATCTAATTCTGAAGAAAAAATAGTAGTTTATTGATAAAATTATACTTAAAGTTTAAATTATAATGAATTTAATTCTGAAAAAAGAAGAATAGTTTATCAGTAAAACTATTGCTTAAGTTTCCTTTATATTTACGAAATATATTTCTTAAATATATTTCTTAAATAAATAAGATTTCACAACTAATTTAACTCACGATAAATATTATTTTCCAGAATAAATTTTACTTAATTGATAAAAAAAAGATTAAATTATACTTATTTTTGATAATATTTATCAGTATCTCACATAATTTGCCGTTTTAAAGAAAGTAGAAGAAAAAAAAAGAAGAAAGTTTGATCTCATATGCATTTCACTTCAAATTATTCGTGAAAAGAGTTCGCCAGGTTTTTGTCAAAGAAATAAATTAAAGAACTTGTAATGAAAAAAGATGAAATACTAATGGTGCTCGAATGGATTTTCATTTAAATTCCTTTTCTCAAAAAGCATTTTAATTTTTTTAATATGCGATTCAAAGTTTCATTTACAGTTTAATTCAACATTCGAAATAATGATACATATCATAATATTACATTAACGTGAGAAGGAACGGATTATTAAATTATTTATTAATGCAATTTAATTTCAAAGCGTAGGCAGCAGTTTTGGAGGAATTCAACTTTAATGCATCAAATAGACTTCAAAATGATATCTTTGATTAATTTTGCAAAGTAATTTGTAAAAAAATAATGTTTGCGATAAAAACACATTCCCGATTTTCGAAATTCATATTCAATTAAAAATGCCGGCTTAAATTGTCGTTCCTTATTTTGTTTTAATAGAATATCTTCACATATCTTTCATAAAATGTTAAAACTTTAACATTTTTCGCTACTTTTTAAAAATAAAAGTATTTGTAATTTCGTTTAAAATGTCGAAAGACAGATGGAATTAATTTAAAAATAATTTTAAAGATAAGTTTTTTTGAAGTCAATGCAGAACTTGAGAAAGATTTTTATGCACGATAAATTGCAAAAATAATATTGACGATTCCTTTCAATTTAGAAATAATTCTTAGGATATTCAAATGCTCAGAAGAAATTTTAAGAAATTTTGTCTCACTTAATTAATACTTTTAACACTAAGTTATATTTGCTTAGATAGATATTAATATGCACCATTTTCTATCTTTAATCTGTGGTTTGGAAATCAACACTCCAGAAATAAAATAATTATTAAATTCGTTGCCAGAAACATTTTTAGTACCGAGTTAAAAAATAATTCTATCAGTCTATATTGACGAATATCATAATTTCTTTATATTATGTTTTTTAAAATTCATAGTTAATTAGAAATTAAAAACTAAAAAGGGATTTTTTTTAGTTTACTGTACTTTAATTAATATTCATTTTGATAACATTAATGGATTTGAATAAATAACCAGTTATTGCACGTAAATACTTTTTAATTGCAATATCTGTTCAAAGCGAGTGCAGGAATGTGTACTATATGTTCGCTATGCAATGACGAACGCTG
>NC_092206.1:93893747-93970600 GCF_043381705.1 Parasteatoda tepidariorum | reverse complement strand
AGCTGTTTATCATATATATATATATATATATATATCATATAATACAATGTAATCACAAAGGAAAAGTTTTAGTTTTGTGCTCATTTTTTTTTCTTACTTAAATAATTTGCTTAACTTAAGATTTTTTATCTTCATGAACGACATGGGCGAAAGAAAAAAGCAGGTGTTAGCATTTATTAAAATTTTGACAGCAATTTCTTTTTCATCTTATTAAAATATGCGTTTAATAGATGCAAAGATGCAAGTAAAAAAAAGAAAAAGCATAACACTTCCACTTATAGACTTATTTAAAACATTTATTTTGATTTATGATTTTTTTTAGAAAAGCTAGTTGGCTACGTTCTTTGTTTGATCAGCTCGCCAACCTCCGTTATTGTTTCTCATTCATCATTTCCCCCCCCCCTTAGTCTTCGATATTTTCTACAAATATACAGAATGTTTTGCTTTCAAAATAAACTATTATTGTACCTTTATGCAAG
The DNA here is from genome assembly GCF_043381705.1 of Parasteatoda tepidariorum. Taxonomy (NCBI): domain Eukaryota; kingdom Metazoa; phylum Arthropoda; class Arachnida; order Araneae; family Theridiidae; genus Parasteatoda; species Parasteatoda tepidariorum. The sequence goes on along the minus strand of NC_092206.1, from coordinate 93,970,121 downwards.
AACGTTTAGTTAGCGTGTAACGAATTTCCTGGGTAAGAAAAATAATCATCCAAACTTGAAAAAAGTTTAACCTAAATAATACAGAATGTGTGACTGAATAAAAATAAATAAATAAAAATTTATTTCGATTGTTGATAGAACTTATAACAATTTAGTACTTACAATTCAAGAAGAAGAAGATCACTGATACACAGACACCTGATCTATAACCTCAGTGCCAGCTGATTATTTAATAATAAGATGGTGTGATTCCGGGTATTGCTGGCTATTATTGAGCTAAGTTTTTTTCGCATAACACAGTGGGTCAGCATCCAAGGTTTCGTGGCCGTCGATAAAATTTGTTTCAAAATATTTATTTAGGGGTTTTTATGTGCAGGTAAATTGAATTCATAGTTGAAATTTTGAAATACACTAAAAATACCCCCCCAAAAAAATGGCTGCTGAAATATGGCGAGCAAAAATAAAAAAATAATATAGTACGTTTAAATAATTAAATATAGCAATGAAAATATAATAATTTTCGTAATTTTACATTAAAAATGAAAAGCAAATTATATTTCCGAAATGATATTACAAAATAAAGCGAATTAATTACAAAATAGCGCGAATTAAAAAAAAAAACATAATTTTTGTTCTTTGGTATATTTAGTCCACCTTTGCAATACGGGCAAAATGGGGCAGGTTTTTTCGAAAGAAGAAATATCAAAGAAGACAACAAAAAAAAGTTTAGCTAATTACATCTTGGAACTTTTTGTTACTAATTTTCAAACGTCATTCAAACATTGTAAAATGTCAAATGATAAGATATAAACTACAAGTTTGTCAAGAGTATTAACTAATCCAACAATTTGAAAAATTGCACTATAATGTAACGCTAGTTACTCTGATAAAAATGCAACAGTAAGGTGAAATTCCTATACATATTTCTGAAATTAAAATTTAAAGGTTACATTTAAAACAATTTTTCTAACATATTTTTCATTAAATTGTACTCTTGTCGGTCCAAAAAGTAAATTATAATGTTTGGAATGTTTATGAATACTTAATTTGGGATACATTAGAACTGCCTACACACATATTACTTGAAAAATTAATTTTTTACTTTTGGCCAAAGATCATAGTTATCTGGCCCGCAGTGCATAAGTTAGAATATTAATAGATGTTAAGTTAATTAAATATAACGCAATATCACACATTGAATTTGTTAAAATATAATTTTTTCTTGTCTACGTCATTTCTAGTCTTGGCAAAATAAAATTTTTAGATTTTTAAATATTACACAATTATCTATCAATACAAAACGAACTTTTTTTTTTTTTTTAATTTCCAATGAGCTGCACAATCGGCCTTCGCGATGAGCAGACCTAGTGCGTTCTCCAGAGGTGGCATCTACTCTTTCAGGACCACCACAATGGATGAGATACCGTTGGTCATGTTAATTTGGACGTCTAGTGTCTGCCACACTAGATGGCAGCACCGAGACTCTAAAGTGCACTAGGAATTTTAATTTTTGGCGGAAATGCCAAGAGCCAGCAAGGCACTCCAGGGATCTTTTACATGCCACATAATCATACGACATGGCCGCTGAGGATTTTCTGCAGCAATCCGGTGTCTGGGCCGGGGATCGAACCCGCAGACTTGGGCTCAGAACGCCGACGACAATCCAACAGAGCCACCCAGCCGCCATACGAAACAAACTATCTTCTTTGAAACCAAATATTCTGCTCAATTTGAAGCTAAATATTCTGCTACCTGAAATCAGGGACTTACATTTCAAGAAGAAGAAGAAGATCATGGATACCCACAAATGTGACCTATGACGTCAGTGCCAGTTGATCGCGTAAAAGCAAAATAGCGTGTTAAAGTTGAGCTAAGTTTCTAAACATGAGTTAGAATGTTAATTAAATCTGAAATTAATAATTAAATACAAAGCCGTATCGCACATCGAATTCCTTTAAATACAATTCTTTCTCATCTACGTATTTTGCTTAATTAAGATTCATTATTTGTTTACGCATTTTATAGTAACCGTGATTTTTTTTTTTTTTTTTTTTTTTTTTTTTTTTTTTTTTTTTTTTTTTCTTTTGGGTATCTGGGAACTTCACTGCATAAATAGCTTGTTTATGTTTGAGATGGCTTCATGCCTGTCTTTTTGTAAATTAAGAAATAAATAAAAATTTTTGTGAATGGTACGGTGTTGACGGATTAGGCTTAATCGAAATAGAATTAAAAAAAAACAATCGTAAACATAAGCAAATGTCACGTTTCAACAGCCAATCATGATCGATGCACACTGATGTCATTTGTTTATTTGTTAAAGTAAGACTTGTATAGTAAGACACCTGTATATTTTTCTACACACCTTTGTTGTTTCAAATTTTCTTATTCTTATAAATTTTGAATAACAAAGAAAAATGAAACGTTAAGTTGAATACCCTAATACAGGGACGTCGTCGATGGTCCTTACGATTTTTCAATATAAAGAGACTGAGGAATTTAAAAATGTTGGGCGCATGTGGCAGTTTTAAAATATGGTTCTTGCAACAAAAAAAAAAAAGTAATGAAAAATTGAAATGAAAAGAAATTATCTTGAGCGTATTTTCTTCAGAAATTAATAAAAATCAAATAGTAAAAATATTCTACGTTAGTTTGACTCAAAAATATTGTGTTCGTGAACTTTGCTAAGAACCTAGAGAGGCGCACAAGGATCAGAATAAAAAAAAAGTTAATCGAATATGAAAAAAAAGTTACTAAAATGTACATTGAGCAATATAAATACAATTTTGTACTGTTTTCTTACTACTTAAGTTACTGGCTGATTTTAGACATTTTACCGTGCTAATCGTGGGAGGTTTTCGTAATTTTCATGCGACGCAAATTCAGGGTAGTTTTATCAATAAAGTCCTCCCCGAATTCAAGTTTATCTCAATGCTTCATTCAGGAGTTCCCTTGTCTTCTGGATTGGATTCAAAATTACAAGGCCCCAGAGTTGAAAATTGATAGTCGTAAACTTAGAATTGGTACGACTGTTAAACGCTGGTCATTAAATAAAATTTAATTCATTTTGCTTAACTACCATTGCAACTTCATTCACAAACTAGTTTTTTTTATAAATACATTCTTATTTAATTTTTGATATGATTACTATACAAACTTATGCAGAAAAGCCAAAAAAGATAATTTAGAAAGAGATTATTTACAAATTAATTTTAAATATTGTGTTTAAATTTTATACAGTTATTTTACAATCGACATTTTAATTGCATACATTGAGAGAACAGTTTTAAGTGGAACTTATTGTAAAAATATACATTATTTATTGCTAGTTTAATACCCGTTTTTTGTACGCTGTGAAAATATGACCATCATCAATAAATGGGCATTGATTAATACAACGAAATCATGCATAAAACTAAAGGGCACATTCAAATTTAATTTGATCTAAAACTGTTCTAGTTTTCTTTTTCCTTTATTATTATTTGTTGCACTTCCCGGTGACTTAACGTTGATACTCTTGGACAGGAGTCGCGATGGCTCAGGGGATAGAGCGCAGGCCTTCCAATGAGGTGAACCGCGTTCGAATCCCCAGCGACTGCTGATCGAAACGAATCCACATCCGGCTTGCAACGACAACAGTGCTGACGTGAAATATCCTCAACGGGAGACGGATCATGGGTTAGAGTCCCTTTGCCGTCAGGTTAAAAGTGGGAGGTTCTCGTGGTCTTCCTTTCCATGTAACGCAAATGCGGGTTATTTTCATCAAAAAGTCCTCCACGAAGGCAAATTTCTCCCAATACTTGATCCATGAGTTCCCTTGTCTTCTGGATTGAGTTCAAAATTCCAAGGCTGCGGAGTTGAACATTAATAGCCGTGAACTCAAAGTTGNGTAAGTAGTCGTAAACCCATGAAATTGGGTCGGCTGTTCAACGACGGTTATAAAATAAAATAAAATACTCTTGGACAGGAGTCGCGATGGCTCAGGGGATAGAGCGCAGGCCTTCCAATGAGGTGAACCGCGTTCGAATCCCCGGCGATTGCTGATCGAAACGAGTCCGCATCCGGCTTGCAACGACCACAGTGCTGACGTGAAATATCCTCAATGGGAGTCGGATCATGGGTTAGAGTCCCTTTCCCGTCAGGTTAACCGTGGGAGGTTCTCGTGGTCTTCCTTTCCATGTAACGCAAATGCGGGTTTTTTCCATCAAAAAGTTCTCCACGAAGGCACATTTCTCCCAATACTTGATCCATGAGTTCCCTTGTCTTCTGGATTGGGTTCAAAATTCCAAGGCTACGGAGTTGAACATTAGTAGCCGTGAACTCTAAGTTGGGTCTGCTGTTCAACGACGATTATGAAATAAAATAAACAAAATACTCTCGGACAAAAAATTTTCAAAACTTCTCTTATTTTAGGAATTTTTTTTCTTGACAGGCCTGATTCTTTGGATATACTATTCCGCTCCATAACTTCAATAACTCATTGCCTATGCATATTGTATGGTATAAGTCTCTAGGTACCTTTTAAAATATCGCGATTTTAAACCGGTGAAACCAAATTGACGGAAAATATAAACATTGTTTTTAAATAAAAAAAATCTATCTTTAAATAAGTAAAAAACTAATTTTAAAATTTTACAAAATGATGATATGCAAGATTTCTCTATGTATTTTCTCTTACCATGATCGCACATGCGAAATTAATTTTGGCTGTAATATGGTCTGTCTCTCCTTTTATGATAAAAATATTTGTTTTTGTTGTTAATTAAAAAATCATCTATGCTAAAACGAAAATTTCATTTATTTTGTTAAAAATTATATGAATTAAAAAAATATTATGTTGCTTTTTCCTTTAATATCAACGAAAGAATTACTGTTAGCTAGATTACTTTGAAGAAATTTTCTGAGTAGATTTTAATTTTCAAACAATATAATTTTTTTATGTGTATTTTTATTCAAATGTTTTTCTTTTAAGTTGTTTGAAAAAAAAAATAAGGATTCCAACGTAGCAAACTCAAATGAGTAGCGAAATTTTTTATTAGAGTACACACAGAGAAAATGAATGAAAAAAATTGCGAAGTATGATGAGAAGTATCCTTTTCCATGATGAAACTCATGCATTAAAAAGAAAAGGAATTACAGTAAGTTTAATTCCTTCCCTTTGAAAATGGTAGTTCACCTTCATATGAAAGGAAAGATGGCAAAAAAAAAATCTTTGTTGAATGGCCGGGAAAAACTGGAAAAAAAGGATTCCGGAAGATCCTTGCTTTGGCCGGAACCAACAAATGAAGGTGTCCTCAGGAATTTTCCATCAAACTAATCTCCGGGCCTTCACAAATGAAGGGACATTCCTAACGTCCAACCCTTTCCCTCCCACCCCCCTCTCCTTTCAAGACAATTTTTCAGTCCCATCACGTGGTCTCTTCTCATTCCCTCCTTTTCAGATGCATCTTGAGTTTTTCGAAGTGTTTTGAGAGGGAGCATCCACACATTTAGAAGGGAATAAATTTTGATATTAACTGGTCATGCAGGAAAACGTATGTGTATTACCATATAATGTAAATACTATCTGCACTATAGGGTTGATTGCGTAAGCGCTCCGGTAGCACAATTGATGAAGGAGTCATTTACTCATGGAGAGCTGGGGTTCGATTCTGGCAACCGGCAAAACATTAAATCCGTCATGGCTGAAAATCCTCTCGTTGGTTATGTTATTTTATTTTGTAACCATCGTTGAACAGCCGACCCAATTTTTCGGGCTTATGACTACTACTTGGGATCAAATCCGTAGCCCTGTAATTTTGAACGCAATTCAGAAGACAAGGAAGCTTTTGGATCAAGTATTGGGAGACATTTGCCTTCATGGAGGACTTTTTGATGGAACTCATCCAAATTTGCGTTACGTGCAGAGGAAAACCACGAAAACCTACCCCAATTAGCCTGACTGCGAGAGGAATCTAACCCATAATCCGTCTACTACTGAGGATATTTAACTTCAGAGTAGTGATTGTAGCAAGTCGGTTGCAGATCTTGTATCGATTAGACATCGTAGGGATTCGAATCAGGTTCACCTAATTGGAAGGCGAACGCTCTATCCCCTGAGCTATCACGGCTCTCTCCTTGATTATGGTGAAGTTTTGAGAAAAGGGTAACTGTCCATGTCTTCTGACTACTGTCAAATCTATGAAACATTCCTTCCTTGGCCGTTAGAACATAGTGCTTTAAGAAAAGGGTCAGGTGTTTGCCTATGGTTAAATCATGAATGACGATTTACACAAGTATATTCTTTTTATAAACAGGTGCAATACATTTCTTTATGAAGGTGCTGTATATCTTTTTTTTTTTATAATTAAAATGGACACTGTAAGAATTATTTTTAAATGGAGATAATGGTTTATTTGACAGTTTTGATGGACCACACAATCGAAAACATCTTCCTAAAAGTATAAATTGAAAATTTTATAAATGAGCAAGATATGGATAGTACCAGATGATGAAAGAGAAAGCTCTAAGCTGAATGTAAATTCAAGGAAATGATCAGAGTTGGGGAAACTGTAGTAGAAATTTTTGACTTCACCCTCTGTCTAACTTAAATTTACTTAAAATTTTCCCTGAATACTTGAAAGATATTTATGTTACGTTATTATTTTCGTTTTCCTCTCTATTTAACGCAAATGCGAAGTAGTTAAATTAGTTAAAAAAAAGTCCTCCACGAAGGCAAATGTCTCCCAATACTTGATCCGGAAATTCCCCCTGTGATCTGGATTGGGTTCAAAATTACAAGATTACGGAGTTGAACATTAGAAGTCGTAAATCCAAAATTGGGTCGGTTGCTCAACGATGATTATGAAATTAAATATTATTGCTCACTAAATATGAATTCTAATTATATATTGTATTATTTTAAAGTACAATCAGATTTAAACGTATTTTTTCTGAAATTCATGTTTTAAGATAACAGTTAATAAAAAAAACTTAACAAAACATATATTTGTACAAAATATGGAAAATATGGGCAAAATGTGGAATGTGCAAAACCAGTATTAGAAAAAAGCTAGATACGAATGTCCCTTACTCACATTTATAAATATCTTCTTTTAAGAAATTCTGGAAGGAGGAGTCTCTTCAAGGGATATTCTGAAAGTGGAAGATTTTTAAAAGGTTATTCTGGAAGGGGAGTAGACATTTTGAAAGGCAAGAATTTTTAAGGAACATTCTGGAAGAGAAAGAGTTTTCAGAATATATTTAAGAAGATAAGATTTTTAATGGATATTCTGGAAGAGGAACGTTCCTTAAAGGAATTCTAAAAGGAAAAGATTCCTTACGAGATATTCTGGAAGGAATAGATTCTTCAAGGGATATTCTAGAAGGGAAAGATTCTTTAAGGGTTATTCTGAAAGTGGAAGATTTTTAAAGGGATATTCTGGAAGGGGAAGGTTCTGTGAGGGACATTATGAAAGGGAAGAATTTTTAAGGAACATTCTGGAAGAGAAAGAGTTTTTAGAACATATTTAAGACGAGAAAGTTTTCAAAGAATATTCTGGAAAAGGAACGTTCTTTAAAAGAATTCTAGAGGGAAAAGATTATTTAAGGGGGGGGGATATTCTGGAAGGAAAAGATTTTTTTAAGGGATATTTTGGAAGGTAAAGATTCCTTGATCAATATTTTGGAAAGGAAAAATTTATTATGGAGTTTTCTCGAACTAAGACACCATTAAAAATGATACATAGAATTTATTTGCACACCATTTAAATTACCTTTTAAACTGAGCTTATTAAATTTGTTTATGATATATATGTACTTTATCAACAGTGCTATCTAACATAGGCTCAAATATATTATAAAAATTAAATGGGTGCTAAGTTTTAATTTAAATAATGGTCACACTATTCATTTGTATTCATGCATTATTATTCATTCATTATTCATTTGTATTCATTCATTCACTATTCATTTGTATTCATTCATTCACTATTCATTTGTATTCATTCATTATTATTCATTCACTATTCATTTGTATTCATTCATTTACTATTCATTTGTATTCATTCATTATTATTCATTCACTATTCATCTGTATTTTATTTTTATTGGTTAGTAGTATTAATTCACATACTAATTGCAAATCTTTTGCCTAAATAATTTTCATAAATTAAAAAGAATTGGTTCTTATTTCGACCTACCGGACCTTACTTATAAACAACCGGAATCGGTGATAGTAAATTTCTTCGAATCTTACCTTTGCTAACTATATTTTTATTTAATGCATTTCAGATTACTGATTAAGTTTTGGGCTTGAGTATATACCTCTCTGAAGCTAGCGATAGTTAGATCTTAGATAAGGCTCGCTTCAGATGACAGTTATGTGAATCAGTGGCGTAGTTTTGGGAGGGGTTTGGGGGACAAAACCCCCTTTCAAAATTAACCATTATTCGATCAATGTGCTATTGTGCGGTTAGTAGTATGTAATCGTAAAAATATTTTCATTATTGATTATATATATATTTATATATAATCAATATATATATCATACATTATTAAATTATTCCGGAACTAGTTCCATCAAAAAGTCCCCCTCAAACGTTAGTTTGTTCTACTGCTTTTGACTTCCGGGTTATGTTCAAAATTACGAGGCTACGGAGTTGTAGATGAATAGTCGTAACCCAAAATTAGATCAACTCTTCAAAACAGTAATAAAAAAAATTAAGGCTATATTTTTCCCAGGAAATCTATTAGAGCAAGCAGAAATTTTCATGTCTACCACTCTAAGATATCTGGTCTTACATTAATTCACCTAATTCCTTTTAGCAATTTTTAAGATTTTAAATGAACAATTCTTAAAGTTTAAATTACATACTATTTTTCATATTTTTTTCAGAAACAAAATGTATACCGAAATCTAAATGATAGATTAAATTTATCAATTTAATAATGGTAACGAAAATATTTGAATTTTTTTTTTATCTGAAGAGAAATTAAAAGACGCACTTCCTGAAAATAGTGTATTTGAAATGTTCAAGGCAACGCTAGCCCATTATTCTATATCACACGATGTTACGTTAATATAAATTTCAATAATAAATCAAAAATGATCAAGAATGACATCTAGATATAAAAGCAGATACAAAACAGTAAAAAAAAAGGTCTTTTCAGCAAAAGAGCCACCAGGAAATAGATATCAAAGAGAAAATTACTCTTTCAGTCTTTTATATCGTTTCTTTCTTGGCGAAGGAAAAAAAAACTAAAGAATAAAAGAAAGCTCTTTTTATTATGCTTTTTCAAAGACAAATTGAGCTCTACTTTCTACGAAGAGGAAATAGTCCTGGCCATCAAAAACACTTCTAGAGGCCTGTATTGCCAAAAGCGCCAAGTATAATATTATATATATAAAAAGGCGAAATTGGAGGTCTTTTAGTGGCCAATTCGAATCGGCCTCTCTGTTCTTTCAACTGCTACATGATCGCGTCATTTACAAGAGTGGCTGTCCACGGGATTTTGTGGTTAATATGTTCGGTTATTTCGTTTTTAAGAGAAAGTAAAAGGGTTATTGTTAAGGTGGTTTTATACTTCGAGATTTTTATATGTACTGAACCTCAGAAAGCATATTGAGTTCTTTCTTTAAGTGTTTTCTATTTTGAGCTCTGTAGATAAAGGAAATTGTTGCTTTTACTGCTGCGGGCAAATTAGCTAAAATTCTTGGGAATAAAAGAGGAGGTTGAAGAATTAAGTTTTGAAATATTTGTTACTTCATACATTTACTTGTCAAATTCAAATGGATTATTATATTATATAAATCCAGAATTTTTTCAATTTACCAAAAATACATCAATGTTTTGTTAAAACGACAAAATAACTTTTTTTTTCTTTCCCATTTTCGAAGTAAATCATTCTGAAGATGTAGATTAAATAGGGGTCGCATTCAGAATGTTCCATAGTCAACAGCTTTAATGTATATTCATAGAAATAAAATAAATTAAAAAAAAGTGTATGTATTAGTCGTCGTAAATTTAGATTTTAAGCGAAGAGGAACCACTCTCGAAATAAAAACAAATTACTACAGAGGATAGCAGGCTTGAATATATCAAAACCTGTTTGATTACCAGAAGAAAAAAAGAATATATCCGGAAGGTGATGATTTGGAGGTCAGGCAGTAAAAATGGTTTCATAAAGACTTTCTCATTAGTGATTCGATATTGTTTTTCTCCTTTCTGAAATCACAATTGATGAACCGTAATGTGTATACTTTTTTCACCTTTTTATTTTTATTTTCGAGAATTATATACTGAAGTGTTGATCTAAAAATACCCTGTTCAGTTTATTTGAATGTTTTATGAATAACTTCCGTATTGAGGATATGTCAAAAGAAATGTTGAATAATGGATTTCGAACTCAAAAGAACACATTTGGGGTTGCCAATTAGTATTTTAGGTGCAATAAACAAGAAAAAGCAATGACGCTATTTAAAGAGTGTCCCAAAATTAACACTAGATTTGAATTTGCCGCTATTTTTGCACTAAATTGTTGGCAACCTTGAAAAAAGAACAATTTGACAGCTGAGAGTTTAGGGTTAGTAAAAATGGAGCGTTCAAGACGGTGCCACATGCCATACAGCAAGTGAAACAATTCAATTACTGCATGAGACATTTCCTGGTTATGTATTCTTTCGTTTCGGTGATCAGAATTTGTTCCCTAGATCGTGTGATTTAACACCGTTAGATTTCTTCTTATAGAGTTATTTGAAGTCAAAGGTCTATGTCAACAAGCCCACAACTACCCGTGAATTACAAGAGGAAATTGAAGGCTGCATTAACGAAATTCCAGCCACAATTATGCAGGAAGGTCATGAAAAATTTCGATAAAAGAGTGCGTATGTGGCAGCAAAGCCCAACATGTTATTCCATAAATAACCCCATAATGTGTACTTCATGATTCAATGAAAAAAATAACAATCTAAAGACTAAAAACTGTGTTTTCTATTTAATTCAAACCTTGCGTTAATTTGGGGATATCATTTAAATGTAGCGAATTTCAACTGAAATAGGCAAGACTAAGATTATCAGAACCTGTTTAATTGCAAGAGGAAACAGAGATGTCTTAAGGAGCCTCAAGTCTTTCCAAGCATACGAAAGACACGTTACATGCAACCTATAAGCAAAATCAAATATAATTCTACATTGAGGAAAAATTCTGGTAAAATTATTTATCTGCATGGTAAAATGTTTCTGGTAAAAAATATCAGTATTCTGGTAATAAAACCAAAATATACGGTATTTAAGCAATTCACTTGGTAATTTTTCCTTTCATATGGTTACGGTTTACAAGAAATTCTGGTTTGAAAAATTATAGTTTTTATTATCACACATTTAGTAAAAAATACTTACTGAATTTTTTTTTTAAACTGAATAAATAATTTTTATGCCCTGCTCTAGGATAGCGTTATAAATTTAGAAAATTTTACCACATTTGCCAACTTTTATCACTCATTTCACTTTTAATTTCACCAAAGTAATTGTCAGAACTGCCCTTGAAAATAATTACTGATTTTTGGTGTTCACATAGAGCCAGATATACGGTAAATTTTACCACACTCCGGTAGTTTTGACCATCTTTTTTTTTAGTATGAGTTTTTCAGTTAACAAAAATAAATATTATAATCGATATTTTTTGCTTTAGAAAAAAACCATACGGTAAATATGTATTTAACTGTTACTAATCAACTTTTGACTAGGTTATATTTGTTTTATAATAAAAAGAAAAAATATTGAGCTGTATTAAAAATTTCACCTCAATTTGCGAGTGACACATGGGGAATCTTCTTTGCACAGTTAGCTTTTTTTTTCATTTAAAACTTCTTGAAGTGATTGTTGAAATTTTGAAAGCTCTTTTCTCCATTATAATTTCCTTATGTTTTCAAGATTTTTTTTCCAATTTCAAAATGATTGATCTTAAATTCCAATAAAGGAACATAAAAAGAAGAACGATTTTGGAATGTAATAAATAGATTTTAGTTATTTTAATTATTTTAAGATTTTAATTAAAAATTTCTAAACAGTTTTTAATAAAATTTCATAATTTAAAGAAGAAAGGTAGCCAAAAGGAAACCAACTCAGTTTTAATTTTAGAATCCCTTAATTCTTTTAAAAACTTTAATTGTAAGAGAAATTAAAGTATCAAAATTTAAATACAAAAAAAAACCCGAAAGGATTTTCATAATGATGCATAATATTTAATGTTCCTTCAAAAATTAAAACACCAATGTTTGAAATTTAATTTGTACTTTAACAAACAAGCTTTTAAAATAAAAAAATATTGTATTAGTAAATTTCGTTAAAAATANTGTAAGAGAAATTAAAGTATCAAAATTTAAATACAAAAAAAAAAAAAAAAACCCGAAAGGATTTTCATAATGGTGCATAATATTTAATGTTCCTTCAAAAATTAAAACACCAATGTTTAAAATTTCATTTGCACTTTAACAAACAAGCTTTTAAAATAATAAAAAAAATTGTATAAGTAAATTTCGTTAAAAATAAAATATTATTTGAGACTAATTAGGCTGTGTTTTGGTCTCTATATGCTTAAATTATTTTTCAAATTCTGCATTGAGATGCAAGAACAAGCAGATGTCTATTGTCATTCATCCATTTTTATTAAATGAAGCTATAATTTTACGATTAGAAAAAGGTAACACAAATAAAAACATATTTAATTATTCAAAAATCATAAGACTTTATTAAAATTTACTGACTATTGAATGTGATTTTTATTTTCCTGTATCCAACAAACTGTAATCAAATTAAAAATATTTGCATTAATTGAACATTTTCCAAAAGCTTCATTAAATTAATATAACCGGGATATGTAAATTTGGAAATTACTTATGAAATTTATATTAAATATCTATTATTCAAACACAAGTTTGATTAAAAAAATAATAATATTTTAGAGAAGCTCAAAATTAATCATAATTAATCCTGTTTTTCATCTCTATAAATAAGTGATTTTGTTTTGTAGGAGACATTGATAATAATACTAATTTATTTGAGATAAAGATGTTTGAAGGGTTGCCTTCTTTATTGTTTTATAAATTAGTCCTTTTCGTAATATTTATTTCGAAGTTTTAGTCAAGTTCCGTCTGGAAATTTAAACAGCGGTTTATACATTTCACTGTTTCATTGAGTTTTTAATTGTTTTGAATAAATTTAATTAAGTTTCAATTAGCATATTTTGTTATAGTGTGATATTTTTTCTTCAAAATTCAGAATGAAGCCTCTTTTCATTAAAATAATTTGACTGTCAAATTGCGTAGAGCATTTAAAATATTTATTGGCTTAGCAACGAAGTTCCTGTCGTTTTTTTCTTTTTAAATTTGAACATTCCTCATATCAATTATCGTTTTTGTCATTAAGTTTTAGAATATTCCAAAAGAGTATGTTTTATTCTTTCGACATTTATGTATCTTTTGTTCGTGTTAATCTAATTAATTAAATTAAGTTAATTTATGTCATTAAAATGGAATGTCAAGTTGTGAAAATTAGCGCTTTTAATACCTCCTTTTTTTTTGCTCTTAATCAAGGTTCTAAACTCTTTGTGACATTTAAACTATGCAAGGAGTGGGTGACAAAGTTGAAAGAATCGATTATGATTAATAAGCGAAGATTAAATTTTGACCAAATAAAGATATCTCGTTTTGACTGTCCTGTTAAGTTCCAACGTCCTTGAACAAATAGTATAAAGTTTCTGCAGGAAAACAATATCGAATATATGATTTTCTGTTCATGATGAGCATTATGTAGGACAAATAACTGTAAATGAGCTGCTGTGGCTCAGAGAATAGAGCATTTCCCTTCCAATGAGGTTGTTCGAATCCCAGCGATGGCTGGTCGATACGAATTCTGCACCCGGCTCACACCGACCACAGTGCTAGAGTAAAAATATCCTCCGTGGTAGACTGATTATGGGTTATAATCTCCTAGCCGTCGTACTAACCATAGGATGTTTTCCTCTCCATGTAACTGAAATACAAGTTAGTTTCATCAAAAAGTTTTCTACTATGGTTAGTTTGTCCAATGCTTAATCCAGGAGTTCCCTTTCGTCTGGATTTGATTCAAAACTAGAAGGTTACGGAGTTGAACATAGGTAGACGTAAACCCAAAAATGGGTCGGCTGTTCAACGACGGTTATAAAATAAAATAAAATAACTGTGAACAATTGGTGCAAATGTTTTCGCGAAGAGCATAGATCAATAGTGAATATGCGGTTTGATGTTTACCGTAAACACTATGAAGAACAAATGACTGTGATGTGGTTAATGGTTGGAATCGGTTACAGTTGGCTAAAGATGTTAGCAAGGAACTTGAATCAATATCGAATACGCGGTTTGCTGTTCGTGGTAAGCACTGTCCAGGACGAATTACTACGAACGAATGGTGTAAAGTTCGCAAAGAACTTGAATCAATATCGAATACGCGGTTTGCTGCTTGTGGTAAGCACTGTCCAGGACGAATTACTACGAACGAATGGTGTAAGGACGTAGAACGAAGATCTTAAAACCGAGGTCAAGCAAACTCTCAAAGAATTAATTGCTTTATTTGTTGTGAAAAGATAAGAGGTAATTAAAAAGTTAGCCATGACATCTGCGCAGCACAACTTGATAAAAGTAAAGGAATGGTGCAATTACCTTCTTCAACTAAAAGTTTTACTACTTTTCATTGTTTCGTTTCGGAAACATCCTTCTTAGATAAATTTTGTATTCACTTTATATGCTCTCTCTTGTCAATCAGTTAAACATCGCCATTAGTGCATTTCTCAAGCCAAATCGAAAATATATCATTGTTTAAGAATGGGTTGCTATCAAGAAAAAAATCAACTCTACCTAGTTAATGAAGCAAAGATACTTAAATACTCCTGAGATAACTGATGAATGACCGAAATCAAGAGAATGTCGACTTTCACCGCTGAATGTCAACAATCACATAGTCGCTTTGGAGAATGTCCGATATATTTGTAATATCCGATTTGATTATTAATTTATTCGTTGATATTATTATATTTATTAGATATTTTATCATCTACTAAAGATAGATTAGGAGAAACATCAGTGTTCGGAGTGACGGTTCAATGCATACCGGGCACTGGCACATGATCTTAAAATAACATTAATGTAGGGTATACCGGGCAAGAGTAAACCCAGGTTCTAGTAATAGATTATGCAATAGAGTAACATGTGAATTGAGTTAAAAAGTCTATGAAAATAAGTGAGTGGTTCACAGAAGCTGTAAAAAGAGGTTACTTTGATGCAAAATTTTAAAAAAAAGTATACTATACTTCCTTTGTTTTGTTAACTGGTTAAAACTCAATTTGAACGTTGAAAGTGTACTTATTGCCTTAACAAATGAGCAAGTGAAAATACGAAAAGGTATCTCAAAGTAGTCTCCTAGTAGACGGTTACCCAAAGTATGATGGGGGAAACATGACCAAGACTTTTTAAAATGCATTCCTTTTCAGTACACTTTAGTGATAATAAATATTAATTAAAAGTACTGTGCTATAATATACAACGTATTTAACTATACATATTTACAATCTCTCTATATTATTAAAATAAACCATGAATTTTTTTTCTCATATTGGCAACAAATAACTGAAATATCAAGTGAGTGAACAATCATAAGCTTGAACGTTTAAACATACATGTTTACGAATTTCTGAAAGAAAATTCTAATCTCACGAGGGCAACAAAGAAGTGAAGCAAACTGAGAGATAAGTTGCGTAAGAATGAAAGGTTAAAATCGAACAATTCATCGAAACAAACTGTTTTACATTTCTTTTTTAATTATGCTTATCAAAGTTATATTACTCAGGTTCAATACTGATTTAGAGCTATATTTTAGCTTAAATACTAATTAACGCAGAAAAGATATGCATTTTATCGACAATGCTAAGCTCTTTATTCGTTTTCATGCTTTTTCATTGGTTTTATACATTTTACGACTCATGTCAGAATAAAGGTCTTAAAGCTGTTTTGTAACCTTAAACACTGATGTTTTTAAGTGCGTAAATAGGAAAATTTCATGAATACGCTTCCAAATGTAATTTTCAAGTAGAAATGTATAAAAATCAAATCACAATGTATATAAATTGGATGAAATGTATATAAGTAAAAGGTTCCAAAATATGTATTTTATTTATTGCTTAATTGTAGGACTTCATTTTAAACAAAATATTAGCGTAAATACAAAGGTATAGACAAAATACGCAATTATCTAAAGAGAGAGATTGTAGCTAGCACGAACTGCGACTGCAGTTTCGAAGTTGATGAGTCAAGCGAATACAAGTGTCTTTTAGTTGGTTTTTGTATTAAATTATCAAGGTTATTGTGGGGAAAGAGCATTCGACAATATCAACTTTCATCTATCTTAAGGTCCCCAAAGATTGGATCTAGTTAGCAAGTCTTTTATACAAATTAATTGATATTTTAACAATAGTAGCGGTAGTTATGGCCGGAATATACACCCCCCTCCAGAAATTTATTAGGAGTAGAATTCGATGGACGAAAACCACTAATTGGCGTATTTGCGAAAAACCGGGAGAGCTGTGTTATGTAATTGAAATTTGAAGGCTTCTGGTGAGAACTGTATTAAGTTCACAGAGTTTTGAGCTTTCGTCGTGAGAGCTGCATTAGGTTCACAGTTGTGTGTGTAGATTCAGCAAGCGAGTGTGGGTAGGATCCCTTAGTGTGTAAATGAGACTGAGTGGCAACAACGTGAGGAGGACGATGACGCAGTTATAAATAGCAAGTCGAATGTTCAAAGTGGACCATCCTTCAAAGCGACATTCATGTCACATCCGGGTAACCAATGTGAGGAGAGAGCATTCGGCATTGTCAATCTTTTTCTATCTTAGATTACCCCAAGATTGAATGGGAGTTAAGTATGTCTTATATACTAGTGAACTGTTGTGGTAGTTACGCCACATTGTTTCTCAGGGAAAAAAATGCATCTTTAAACAATTTTAATTTTTATGAAACTCCTCACCGTAATAAAAAAAATTTCACAACCCATTTATGAGTAATTATATAATAAAAAAGAAATTGCATGAATAAATGGTTTTCTGAAATAACCGAAAAACAAATCATTGCCACTATTTTTCTCCCAAATGGTCATTACATCTAGAAGGCAGAAGGAACATTTTTGACTTCTAGTGGAATATTTTTGCCTTTCCGGACTGAAGAAGAGTCCTGCCAACTTTCACTACACCCTGGAGAATTCTGAATTCAAAGTTGTGATTATAGCCCTTCATGGTTTATTTCGAACTTTTCTCAGAGTTTCTTTCCTTTATTTATTTATTTTTTTGGTCATAGTTTCAGCAAGCGATAGCCAGTGGTGTGGACCACCCCTCAGAGTCCCTTTCTTCCCCTTTTTGTTTCTTTTTTCTCCTTGCATGCCCTTTTTTTTCCCGATCTTCTTTTAACTGTCATCCTTTATTTTGGGCTTAATGGACTTTTTATAATGGCCCGCAGTAGTCAAGCTGTGTCGTATAATTTAGAGGGACTTTCTTCCAACTTCCATCAGTTACTACATCGTTCTAGATAAAGGATCTAGATTTCTGTTAATAAAATTCTGAGATGGGTTGCGGCAATTGAACTCAAACATTTAAAATCAAGTTCAAATGAATAAGATTAAATTCTGCATAATAAACCATTTTTTTCAGATCTGTAGTTTAAGAATATGCCGATCAGCCTGTGTAGGAGCTAGAGAACTGTTCTTGTATCAGAAAGGTTCTGGGTTCGAATCCCGGGCAAGGCATGGATGTTCTTTCATTCTCTGTATTCTCTGTTTTTACTGTATGAGCAACATCGGCCCACCTGATATGGTGCCACTGAAAGAGTAGCCAACAAATCTGCCCTTCAGATGCCTGTATAACGAGAGGTCATTCTCCAGGTGGGCATTGGAAAAAAAAGTTTATGAATGTAAAATAAAGATATTTGTGATGGTAGGAATATTCTCACGAATCATAAGTGCCATTAAATGGAGTGACTTTGCACCACATTTAAAATTTTTTTATTTCTTTTTAATATCTCATTTAAATTAAAACGTTAGGTTCTGCGTATTTTATGCAGAACTATTTTCAAGTGGTAGGCGAATCTCCAATTTAAATAACAAGACAAAGTAAAAAAATTTTTAATTCTACATTAAGAGTCAGCAGGTCTATATACCATGGAAGAGGTAACTTTGTGTCATTTGTTTCTTGCCTTGAAGTCGACTAAAAATTTAACATACAACGTAACAAACCTTCTTGCTATCGAATATACACACAAAATTTTCAAAACACCACAGAAAAAAAATTTTTTTTTAAAACAATTTGTAATTTTTTTTTCTTCGGATAAGATAAAAAATTTAAGTATTTAGTTTATAATTACAGTTTTTAGTATAACCTTGAATTCTATTAATATTAGTATTATAATTATTAATTGTAAAATCAACTTCGTACGAATAATTAAAAATTTTAGAAAATTCTTAAAATATTCTTTATTTTATTCTCAACCATCACTAGATGCCATTCAACTCCAAAAACAAATGTGTGGCCGCCCCTTTTAAGGTAACCTTTAATAAGCATAGAAATCAAACTGAATCTTCTTATCACTAACCATGCTTTTCTTGATTATTATTTTATTTTATCTTATAACCAGAGAGAGCGTAGAACAGCTGTCCCAATTTTGAGTATATTTCTACCAATGTTCAACTCTGTAGCCTCGTAATTTTAAGCCCAAACCAGATGACAAGAAAACTCTTGGATCAAGTATTGGGAGAAATTAGCCTTCGTTGACGAAGTTTTGATTGAACTAACCCGTAATTGCGTTACTTAAAGTGAAAACCGCGAAAATCTCCGAGGGTAAGACCGACAGCAAGGTAACTCTAACCCATAATCCATCTACAGTTGTGGATATTATTAAGTCAGCCCTGTGGTCGTTGTAGGCCGGATGCAGAACCACTTCCAACCAGCTATCGCTGGGATTCGAACCTGGGATACCTTATTGGGAGAAGAACGCTCTATCTTCTAAGCCATCTCAGATTTTCGATTATTATTGCTATTATTATTATTGTTTTTACATAATTCAAGCAAGAATTTTTTTTTTGCGTAATAGAAAAAGGTTTAATAGAACGGATTTAATCAGGATTTTAATTTTTCAGCTAGATGCTTAAATTAATTGGGTTTTTAAGCTTGTCGTATTAAATATTGGTTTAGCAGCTGATTTGATATTGCTATTACACCAGGTAACTCTCATAATTATAGTAGTCAGAGATTTATGCGGTTCTAGGTGTAATATTCTTCCAAACTAAAAAAAGTAACTTAAAAAAAGGAAACACATTTTTTTCTTCTTCTAATAATAATTTTTTTTAAAGATATTGTGCTGTTGTCACTTGTTAAAAGATATTGTATGATTTTAAAATATATTGTATTGTTTCCGTTTGTCCGTCTTTTTATTCTGTAATCGAAAATAATATTCGCAAAAATTACGGAAAATGCGCAGCACAAAGTTGACGTCACGGAAATTGAGAAAGGACGTAAAGAACAATCAAACTAAAACTGTACATCAAACGGAAAGATTGCGCAATATTTTCATAACTAACATATTGCGCAAATATCGGAAAATATCGAAACATCTTATTAAGCGCTGAATTATAAGTAAATAAGTCGTAAGCGGCGAATGGAATCCATATTTAATGAAATTTTCTCCAGTTTAATTCACTTTACCCATTTCCATTTGTCCTTTTACACAGCATTAATCCATAAAATACGTCCTCTCAAAAACTTCGAAGTGTTCCCCCTCCCCCCTTTATGTTGTAGCTGACAATTTTCTAGAAATAATCGATCTTTCGAACTTCATTATGCATGATGCCGCTTTATTTGGAAGGAAAAGGGGGGGAATGAAGCATTCGAAATTAGATTTGATTTCGAGAATTATTAATACGAGATGTAAATCTTAATAATCGGGATAAAGGGTGGTGGGTAGGGGGGGATCTTTTGCGGAGAATGGAATGAATTTTCAGACAAGCGAAGTGGAATCGAGTAGTGGGACGCCGTCTTCCTTTATTTAAAAGATTTCCCGCTTTTCGCCGATTCCAGGTGGATTCCCGGAGTGTTAGTACTTGATTAATCTGCGTAAATAAGTAAACGTAATCAAATTTCGGAATGAAAGATGCGTACTTATTGATCAGGGCCGTACTTTTGAGCAAATTTTGCCAACACTAGGGTATCAGAGATGAATTTTAAAATCTCGCTTTTAAAGCGAATGATTTAATAAATTTAATAGCGGCAATTGTACGCTTTGCCAATGCATTCATTATCGCGTTATCGCAATATCTTTTGAAAAGACCCTTTGGTATTTGATTCAAGCACTATTAAATATTTCTATTCAATACTGTTGAAATCTAAATATTCTAATTTTAACCGACTCATTAAACTGTAAAAGAATTGAAAAGGAACAAAATTTTCGGAAAGAGTTAGTAGTTGATTAAGCTCCACTAAATAATGAAAACGATACAAGTAGTGCTTTGGCAGAGTTGTTTAATTTACCAAAACTATCTACAGGGGATGGACAAAATAATGGAAAAGCTTCTGTTCTGACACATTTTCTGATTTTTCTCAAAAAATACTTAAACTATCGCTTTATAAATTTCGAAGTGTTTAGGAAATGCGATTTCTCATTATTATCAATGGAGTTTAAAGCTTCTGGAGGATTTAGGGAGCCACAATAAATTGAAAACAAATAATAGTGTTTTTGAACACCCTATACCAAAAACTGTAGCTATAAATTTGTAACTTATAATAATTATTTTGGTTAATATATGCGATATTTGCGCAAAATTTCGTATATCTCGCTTAAATATTTATAGAGACATGCATACGTGTATAAAAAAATAAACTAATTTTTTTGTCTTACTTTTTTTGCTATTACTTTAAAAATATTCTATAAAATTAGACAAAGTTTTTGGAGCAATTTAAGATTAATAAAAAAAATATTATTTCATATTGTGAGAAAAATTTGTTTAAAACTGCGAAAGATTTGAGTACTTAAAATAGTTCTTTTATACTACGCATGCGCAGAATTTTTTAAAAATTTTATTACTTAATTTTGCAGAGAATCGTATTTAGCAACTGATAAAAAAAATCAGATTTGAATATTTTAGGAATTTTTAAAAGGTTTCCAGCAATTTTCTAAGTAGTTTTTGTACTCTTTAAAAGAAAGCTCGAAATGATAAGGGATTTTCCACAAACTTTATTTTGTTCTATTAAACTTAAGGTTTATTAGAAATGACACCGACATCGTTGGGGATCAACCACCATAAAAGAATCTTTTCTTTCACATGTTTTCTTTCTTTATGCATTTATACATCATATTTCGGTGTATAAACGTTCATTGTAAGGTATTATAATTTGTCATTTAATTTTGCCTTATGATAAATTATAGTATTGTAGGAAACACCTTTTTTGAGTTTCTTAGAAAATTGCTTGAAATTTTTAAATTTTTAAGAAATTCAAATCTGACTTCTTACATTAATTGCCGAATACGATTCACTGAAAAATTGTGGAGAAAAAATTTTTTCAAGTTTTTCGACGCATGAGCATATAAAAGAACTACTTTAATTACTTTTGTATTGCACAGTTTTCCACAAATTTATTTTTTAAAGAAAAAAGTTTTGCTATTAATTTTAAATAGCTTTAAAAATTTTGTTTAGTCTGAGTAAATATTTTTTAAAGTCATATTAAGAAAGCGTAAGACAAAAAAAAAATTTTTTTTATAAGAATCCATATTTACATAAGCATTTTAGCTAAGTTTACGAACTTATAATAAGCAATAATTGCATATAATAACTCAAATAATTGTTAAAAATTATAAATTTATAGCCACATTTTTTGGCAGAGTAAGTTCAAAAATTCAACTTGTTATTTATTGTCGGTCCCACAAACTTCTGAAAGCTTTAAACTTCATTGATAATTATTAAAAGTCGCATAATCTAAACGCTTCTGTTAGAAAATGATTCTTCGTGAGAAATATGAGAAAATGTATTAGTATAGAAGTGTTTCCATTATTTTGTTCTCCCCCTGTATGACTAGGGAGCTAAAACAAATAAAAAATGGACCACCATGAATAACTTTTGATCTAATGATTGGATCTTCCCATTTTGCGACTCAATCTTATTGGTTTGAGGGGGGGTAACCTCAAATATGCTAATTAATTGGAGCAGAGGGTATTATGAGTTACGAAATTAGACATAAAAATGTACTTTCTCTGAATAAACATACTTTTTTTCGACGAATTCAGACTTTTGAGTCCAAAAATATGGGGGGCAGCTGCAATCTGGAAAATATGGTCCTGATAGTTTGGTCAAGACAGCAGTCCAAAATTTGGACCCATTAATGTAAATTTCACTTTTGCGTATTTTTCCATATCTTGAAGACTTTTAAAGCGAATTGAAAACTTTTTGCTCACAATTATTAGATTCATTGATCCAAAGAAAATTTTTCAGAGAAAATAAATTTCAGTGAATATTTACGATTTCTGTAATTATTTTATTTAATAATAGTCTAAAAAGGCTTGAATTATAAGGTATACAATTTTTACTTCATTTTGAAGAATGCAACTTTAAATCGCATACGGAATTCGAATACGGAATTTGAGTTACCGAATAGTTACAAAGAAATCGAATTTTGAGCATATGACGTTTTTAAAACTCGATTTCCTAAGAGCTATTCGACAATTTCTCTCAAACTTAGTATTTAGCCATCTAAAATCAGATTCTTTAAAATGATATAAAAATTGTATACCTTACAATTCAAAAATACTTTGACTATATTTAAATAAAAAAATATAAAATAATAAATATTTACTAAAAGTTATTTTTTGTCTGGAACTATCTTTAGATAAACGAATTTTATAATTGTGTGCAAATTTTTTTCAATTCGCTTAAAAAACTTTCAAGGTATGGCGAAACACACAAAAAAATTGACATTAAGGGGTCCAAATTTTGGACAGCTTTACTAACCAAACTATTGTAACTATATTTTCTAGATTGCGGCTACTCCCTATATTTTAGAGGTCAGAAATCCGAATCCGTGGAAAGAAATCCAAGTTTATTCAGAGAAAGTACGTTTTAGTGTCGAATTTTGAAACTTAAAATATCGTCTTCACAAATTAATTAGCATATTTGAAGTCAACCCCCCCCCCGAACCATTAAAAATGTGAAAATCCGATCATTACACCAAAAGTTATTCCGAATGGTAAAGTAATTAATACTGTACATAGACTTAGGTGCGCTCCCTTGCAAGATTTATGCAGGCAGCCTATCTTAAACTTAACACAAATGTTTTAAAATTATAATATGAGACTGTTACGAAGAGTTATGAAGAGTTATTATAATCATTTATTTTATTTTAATTTATAGTATTTCATTGATTTTAATTTATAATAATTTATTTTAATTTAGATTACTTTATTATTAATTAATAAGAAATTAATAATTGCAATGGAAAGGCTTACAATAATTATACTCATAGTTCAGTTAAATATAATTTTTATTTATAAAGTGAATTAAAAAATAAATTTACTGTGAAATATTTTTACTGTAATTTTTTAAAATTATAATATGAGACAAGAACACAAGGAGATAATTGGGTATTTATAACCATTCATTTTGTTTTAATTTATAGTAATTTATTTATCTAATTTAAATTATTTTAATTTAAATGATCTTAATATTAAGTAATAAGGAATTAATAATTGCTATGGAAAGGTCATTATCATGTTTGCAAGTTCGCATAATAGGCTGTTCGATTATGCAATCTAGTTTTGTATTTTATTCACAAAATTGGATTGTATAACTTCAATTTTCTGAATAAAATTTTCAGCCCATATGTTCTCCTTAAATCAAGGTCCTACTTTGAGTTGAGCGAAAAATGTTAATTAAATAAGTTTTAAAATATGTTTTTAAAAAATTTAATCAACAATTACATAAAATGTTTCATTTTTATGTTTTTTTTTAGAAATATTTCCCTCAACTGAAATGTGTGGATACTGTTTTGCTTCAATTTTAAAATTCAGAAATATGGTGATGCACATTCAAAAGTTTAAATTTACAAAAACTAAATTTTAATAATAGGCTTCTTAAAGAAAAAAAAATGCTATTTTAATTTAACGTATTACTTTTTTATCGATAAATATTCTGTGCTATGAAATATTAATTTTTACTTTCAAAGGATTTAATTTCTTATTAATGATACTTTTTTGTTAATTACGAGAACAAAAAATCGAAATCTAATGGAAAGTTCTTTATTTATAGGTTACAAATTTAATATATTATCTTAAAAGTTTTTCTTTTCACATTTACCTTTCTTTTAATTACAGAAAAAAAATCTTAGCAGAGGGTGAACATCTTTTGCGTTGACTAAATTTTAATCTTAATCGATTTTCAATTCGAACGCAATAAAAAAAAACTCTTTAATTACAGCAGATGTAAAAATAATCTTTTAAGAAACGTTCTCTTTCCCTGATTTTTTTTTACATTTTCCTTTTCAAATTCGCATAATTGAAATATCCTGTCTTAATATTACGAGACTTTATATTAATCACGCAAAAAATTACCATTTTTTACAGATTATTCTCAAATAAAATCTTCTCTCTTATAATTTATTTTAATTAAGGACTCAAAAATAATTTATAGAAAGTAAGACTGGAAAATGGGGTTTTGAAAAACTATTGGATTTCAATTAATTTTACTTCAGGTTTAATAACTTCATACACTTAATTCAGTCGAAATAACCCAGAAATTATTTTGCTTGAATGTCGAAAAAGCCCGGAAAAAAATTAACTCTCATGCTTTTAGACGAGAGAGAAAAAGGGAGAAAAAAAATGAAGAAAATGAAGTAATAATTTGCTTTTAAAATTCCATCGTGCTAGCTAAAGGAATTAAATAACTTAATGGTTTGCTCGCCTTTAGATTAAATTAAACATTTGAGCCCAGTTTTAAAGAAAGAAGTAAAAATGAACGAACAAAAGGTTTTCTTTCTTTTAAAATAACACTAACAACTGTTATCTACTTTCTGGCGATGATTTCGAATTTTAATTTCCATTGGCGGCGCACTTAAAATTATGTCGCCAAAGCTAAGCAATGAAAAAAAAAACATCACTTTTATTCGGCTATTTAATTAAGTGATTGCTTCTTTAGAAAACACAACCGAAAACAGAGTTTTTTTCTTACTATGCAACGAAAAGAGATAGAAGTTAGAAAATTAGTTTAAGAATATTTAATAAGCATTTCTGATGGCTTAAATCAGTTAATATTTGCAATTCCTATTAAATTTTTTTCTCATACAAAAGTATATGCGCTATCTTATTTTACTCTTAAGTTAATTATTTCTTTGAATGTACGTTTTAATACCCTGAAATGGGAAAATCGTTTTATGATTCATAAAAAAATGTTTTATGAATAGTAAAATAGAATTAAGAGATATAACAAAAAAAAAGCTTTCTAATCAAGGAAAACGATTCTTCTATTTATGAAAAGATAATTATAAAAAAGTAATATGAAATTACTTTTTAATCTTGAAAGAATTTTCTGCATTGCTGAAATTTAAGACTTCAAGATACGCATTTTTATATTTTTATTACTCGAAAAGTGAATTTTTTTTCATTTATGTAATTGATTTTAATCTTAAAATATTCAGTTTTGTGTGGGATTATTTCATTATGGCATTAAAATTGAATTAAATTAATGGAATCATGCAACCCTCATTTCTTAGAAACCAGTATCCTTCATGGTCTAGCCCTTCAATTCCCAGTCATTCCTCCTTATGAGAAAGGAGACTTATTTATTTATTTATTTTTGCAATGAGGAAACTGCGAACTTCAAACTAAAGTAAAGCATTCCGATAACAGCCCATTGTTAGTCAGGAGATCAAGGAGGTAATAGCTTCACCATTTCGTGGCTTTACGAAATGATTACGGCAATGTGGTCATCAGTGCGCATAGGCCGTATTTACTTTCAGGGCGTGCTGGTACTTGAAATTGGGTGAGCACCTGAATCCGGAACCTAGTACCCTATAATCTTCCTTACCCAAACCCAATGTCACAGAACATGCCATTTCAGCAAGTGTAGTAACGTCCCGAATCACACTTCACGACTAAAAAAGGAATGGTTTGTATACATAACAGTATTGATGTTTTGCAGAGGCCACGTGAATCTCCAGACCTTAATCCTATATCATTTCTGAGAGTAGCTAAACGTCGAATAAGAAGACAACACTACTTAAAATATATTTATTCATGGTTTTGAATGGGTTTAAACTGGAACTTCGTATGCCGATATTTTAATTGAATCCATGCCGTGAATTTGTGCTTTGTTTATTGCTGTACGAGGCTAGACTACAAAGAATGAACAGTATTATATCATTTTTTATAACTAAATGCCTAATTTAAATTTATTTAACTCTTACTTTTAAACAGATTAAAATAATAATCTGGTCATATATATTTTTGAACGAGAAAATATTGCAGTTTATTTTAGTTTTTATAATTACAAATCTTTATGCATGCAATAAGAAATGAGTAACAATGTGATATTAGTTGAATTTGGTTATACTAACAAATAAAACAAAAATTATTTTGGTTTCACTTATTTAATTTTTTTTTATTTCTGTGAGCGTCGTTGAACAGCCGACCCAATCTTATGGATTTACGACTACTAATGTTCAACTCCGTAGCCTTGTAATTTTGAACCCAATTCAGAAGACAAGGGAACTCCTGGATCGAGCATTGGGAGAAATTTGTCTTCGTGGAGAACTTTTTTGATGGAGCTTACCCGCATTTGCGTTACATGAAGAGGAAGACCACGAGAACCTCCCACTGTTAACCTGACGGAAAAGGGGACTCTAACCCATGATCCGTCTACCATTGAGGATATTTCACGTCAGCACTGAGGTTGGTACAAGGTGGATACGGATTCATATCGACCAGCCATAGCTGGGAATCGAACCCGGTTCACCTCATTGGAAGGCGAACGCTCTATCCCGTAAAAATCTAGAAAGTGTAGTAAATAACAAACTGGACGAAGACTTTTGCTCGCTACATGCACTTATTTAAATTTTTTGAACTGCGCAAATGGAATTTATATCTGGCAACAGTTGTCTATTTTATTTTTTATTTTGTTATCGTCGTTGAACAGCGGACCCAATTTTTGGGTTTAAGACTACTAATGTTCAACTCCGTAGCTTATTAATTTTGAGACCATCCAGAATACACGGGAACTCCTAAATCAAGCATTAGGGGAATTTTGCCTTAGTGAAGATCTTTATGATGGAACCAACCCGCATTTGCGTTACATGGAGGGGAAAACCACGAGAACCTCCCACGGATTCTAACCAATGATCCGTCTACCACTGAGAATGTTTCACGTCAGCACTGAGGTTGGTACAAGGTGGATACGGATTCATATCGACCAGCCATAGCTGGGAATCGAACCCGGTTCACCTCATTGGATGGCGAATGCTCCATCCTCTGAGCCATTGTGGCTCAACAGTTGTCTATTATTGAAAACTGTTCAAAAAAGAAATATAAGCAGTTATTTCGAATGTTTTGGTTTGTTGATAAAGTGGAAGACTTATATAAGCACTCACTTTGTTACTACGATAGTCTGGGACAATATTCTGTAATAATGAAAGAAAGAGTTAGTGTGCGTGTTTGTTATAACAATAGAGTCATTTGCTCTATCGTCACTCATTGCCAGTCACGTGACCAGCTTGCCCGCCATTTTAAATAAGTAGAATTTCAAGAATTTTGATATTTAGAGTAGTATGTACAAAACTCAAGATAATATGTAAATAAGAACTCATATTGCTCAAATTAGACTGTATTTAATTTAATCTCTTATCATAATCGCATGGGAAATTTGTTACTAAAATGTTTAACGCATATGCATGCTAACATTTAAAAAAAAAAGAAATTTAAAAAAATTATGGCAATGGTGCTTTTGATGGATAATAAATCAAATTATCAACTTTAAAAGAATACAGGGATCTAAATCAGTCAGCAATACATGTTAAAACAATAAATAAACTAAAAATAATAATTAGTTTAATAGCGATGTTCAAGAACCAAAAGGCAGCATGACCGATTAAATGAACTTTAAAATCAGTCTCAAGTAATTAAAATGAACTTAAGTTTAATTAGTAATTAAAATGAATTTTAGATTGGCTATCAGTTTTATTTCCCTTTTGTAAGTCAAGAGAAAATATTTTTGCTGTAAAATTACGGTCATTTTTAATATTTAAATATTAACTGATCAAGGCCTTTTAAATGAGGGTTCGTAAACACATAGTTTTACGTTTAATGCGTCAACCAGCTGTTGGAGTCAAGCCTCTTTCCATTAAATATTCGGATTATTTTTGTATTTTGTTTTTTATTATTTTGTATTTTGGATTATTTTGTTTTATGATACTTCTAATAAAGGAATAGTAACATGTAGTAGGAGAAATAACAATTAGTTTTTAAAAAATATGTCAAAATATTATTATAGTTAATATTTGATAACAAACAGTTTCAAAATTAGAGTTCAATAAATTTAAGCGCCTTGAAATTGAAAAGCCGTTAAGAGGAACAAGGTGAAGCATATTTATTTTTAAAATTACATGTGACTGTTAAACACAGCATTTCTTTAATTTTTACAAACTTACGTTAGCCTGCGTATTTTCTTTTATTACGCGTTTTTAGAATTTAAACTATATGAGATGAACGTGCTTTAATTTGCCTTCTAATTTCTTTCTCGAGATTCGTCAGCATCGATTTTTGTTTTTTGTAGCGATGTTGTTTTCGTAACAGCGTAATGTTGAAAAAAATGAAAAAACGCATTTTTCAATATGACATGCAAACAACTCAACATAGAGAGTTGGCAAATATTACAAAATGATCCAAAAAATACTAGCATTCTATAACGAAAAATGCCAATTTCTGTTATTTTATAAGATATAAAATAAAGTTTAATCTGTAAAAATAGGCTTTAACAAAAGAATCTTGTAATTTCGATAGTGTGTCCAAAATACAAAACTTCGAAAAGTGATGATTGTTTGCAAACCACCCCATAAATATTTGTAGTGCGGATCTCGAGTTATTAGCGAGCATACATATAGACAGATTTTCACTTTTATATACATGGAAATGTCAGCGTATATGTTAAATTTCGCTTTTATATGCAGAGAGATGATCAACGTAAACGTGGTATAGGCGGACAATGTCATCAAATTAGTATTCTTAAAGTTATCTTAAATTACGTGTTAATTTTACTTATAGTTTTTACTGTGAATGGCCAAAATTGGTGGTTGTTGATTTCCACCGGTGAATGTTGACAATAGTCGCTTTGGTAAATGTCCGAAATATATACTAGATCTAATTGAGTGCTACTGTCTGGTATACATTTGCCCAGTATGCCCTACATCAATGCTTTTTTAAAGTCAAGTGCCACTGCCCATGATTTAAAAACTATATAAGTTGTGCGCAGAATAGCAAAATAAATGGAGAAAAAGTACAATTGATTTAGGAGAAACATGAAAAATGGCCAAATTATTACTGACACGAGTAATGCTAAATTACATTTGGGATTAGATATTAATTGAAAAAAAATTAATTGAGAAATGATACCAATTTATTTAAACGAAGCGTCAAAAATCTCCATAATCTTATCGACGCCAATGGCGCTTAATTAAATTTGTTAATAAGTTTTAATTGAAATTAATTGGAAAAAAAAATTTATTGAATTAATTGAAAAAATAAGTAAAATAATAAAAAAACAAAATTAATGGAGAAAAGGTATCTATTTTTCAACGGAGCCATAAAGAATCGCCTCACTCTTTTTTTAATTAATTTCAGCAATAGTTACTGATTGAAATAAAAAAAAGTTACGTACTAAAAAGCAAAATTAATGGAGAAATAGTATTATTTTTTTAGAAGAAACGTAAGGAATCACCATGCTATTATTGATGCTAAATTAATTTTGGTAATAGGCACAACTGGCATTATGCTAATTGGTGCAGTTGTAATTGGTACCAAATATACAATGTATATTTAGTGCCTATATAATAGAAATAGAGGTACAATGCAATAGAGGTACAATGTATATTTAGTGCCTATTTAAACTTTATCAGTACTGTACACAATTTTTATATAGATACTGTGGAACTAGTTTTTTTTTACGGCCCCACTAAATGGATAAGCACAGGAGAAAATCGCTTGATTGTTGTGACTATCATGAGTTAGCGACTCGTGTTACGGCATGTGAAATGATACTGAATACAGTTAATCTTTAGTTTGATGAGATGAATTACTGCAAACGTTTTTCGCTTAATTAGTTAACATGAAACCAGCGAAAAGCTCAAAATTTGATAATAAATAAAGCTAGCTGTTTCTAACAGTATTGCTTGAGCAGAAATAATTTCATTTCCATTTTAACTACGTTCAAGAAAAATCCACGTTTTCGTTCCATTGTATTTTAGTAATAATTTCGTATTTCTTCTGCAGTCATTGAATCAAACAAACCACAGCAAATTTGATTTCGGAGCATTTCAACAAAGTAGACATCAGAAGTATTTTACTTCATAACCGTCGTTGAACAGCAGACCCAATTTTTGGTCTCGATGGTCATGCAATTTTGAACCCAATCCAGAAAACAAGGGAACTCCTGGATCAAGTATCGGGAGAAATTTGCCTTCGTGGAGAACTTTTTTGATGGATATAACTCGCATTTGCTTTACATGGAGAGGAAAACTTCCTGAAGGCCAATGGCACGGGGACTGTAACCCATGATCCGTCAAACACTGAGGATATTTTGATCCGAAGTATTAAGTGTTAAAACTATTTATATCTCAGTAAGATGGAAAACTTATCTTAATGCTCTATTACGCGCTGTATTATACTTCCTCATACTCCGCCCGAGCTATCACTTGACTATCGTATTGTTATACTATACTATACTATACTATACTATACTATACTATACTATACTATACTATACTGTACTATACTGTACTATGCTATGCTATGTGTATATATATACAAATGTATATACATACATATACATAAGTATTAAAAATAGTAGAGAAGAAGTAATATATATATATATATATTACTTCTTCTCTACTATTTTTAATACTTATGTATATGTATGTATATACATTTGTATATATATACACATAGCATAGCATAGTACAGTATAGTACAGTATAGTATAGTATAGTATAGTATAGTATAGTATAGTATAGTATAGTATAGTATAGTATAGTATAGTATAGTATAGTATAGTATAGTATAGTATAGTATAGTATAGTATAGTATAGTATAGTATAGTATAGTATAGTATAGTATAGTATAGTATAGTATAGTATAGTATAGTATAGTATAGTATAGTATAGTATAGTATAGTATAGTATAGTATAGTATAGTATAGTATAGTATAGTATAGTATAGTATAGTATAGTATAGTATAGTATAGTATAGTATAGTATAGTATAGTATAGTATAGTATAGTATAGTATAGTATAGTATAGTATAGTATAGTATAGTATAGTATAGTATAGTATAGNTATGCTCGACCTAATATATGCACTTTTTGTGAAATTAAACAACAGCAACGTGTATAAGACATGTCGCATAAGAAAATGAAGAGATTTGCTTATTTTATTCTAATTGCATCAAACCAGCTGTAAACTTATGTCAACATCATCAAGGCTTCTAAGGGATAACTAAAATTTGTCTCCAATTTTTCGTCACCGCTTACGTTAATAATAGCCGAATCACCTGTTCGTGTAAACAGATGAGAAATGCAAAACTTAATTCGCCCGCACTGAATGTTGCACGATTTCACCAAGTACATCATCACGATTTACTGTTTACCTGTTCACACTGTTCGGATGAAGTCATCAAATAAAGATTTTGGTTTTTCTTTTTGTTCCTCATTTCATAGATTCTTTTTATACTGAAATTACTCCATGTTTTCCATCACTACACTTTACGGTGAATATGTTTTGTTCCAATAAAAAATGGAGTGCTTTTCCATTTCGCCGGTGCAAGCAAATACAGTTATTTTATTTATTCGAACTTTTATTTTATTTATTCAAATAAATAAAATAAAAATAAACAATTGATTTTACTTTTTTTTTCATCGGTGACGTTTGCTTGCGCTGGAAAATGGAAAAATGAAATGGATAACTACCGAAAATTATAATTGGTTGTTCTGTTTCATTACATCAGGTTTCAATACCATATGCAACACAATGCTATTGCTTAGAAAATAAACTTGAATAATTTGCAGTTTTAAGTACGCTATTTTTTAAAATTAATAGATAAATAAAAATGTATCGCGTAAAATTCTACGTTTGCTGTTAGGCTATAAGTATGGGGTCTAAAATGAATTATAAAACAAAAAGATATATATGATAATATAGAAACTTCATTCGCTTCAAAAAAGAATAAGGGTAATTTAATAATTTGTCATGTTTCGAACTCTCAATACAATGGCACCCCTACCTAGACTCACTTAGCTTGAAGTTGAAAAAAAGAAAAAAATTGAACAAACAAAATTACAGGTTTTTTAACGAAAAATGGAATAAATGAATAGAATTGGTAAATATATATATATGAGTTGTAAGGAATAAAGGCTTCATTATTTATTTTGCAATATTACTTTATAATTATCTCTATTTGCCTATATTATTCATTGGCAACTTTGTGTTTTCCTTTTTTTTTTGTTCAAATCTGTTTTTTTTTCATTCGTGTCAAGAGGGTCTTGAGAAGGGGCACCATTGTTTCGAGCGCTCAAAAAACGTTGATCATTTTCACATAAAATTTTTTTGAAGGTTATGAAGTTTTCCCATCATCAGTAATTGAATGAATACATTTTAACTTGTATAACTCTTTATTGCACAAGTTTAATTTATACTGTAATATTTATTGGTTAAGATCAAATTTCTAGAATCGCATTTTAATACTTATTATTAAAAAAATTGGTTTTCCTTCCTTTATTTGCTTTTAGTCAGTCAAACAAAGTTAAAACAATTGAACGGTTTTACGAACGAACGGTTAAAACGGTTTCATATCAAACATTTTTAAGTGTCATTAATAAATAAATTTGATGAATTTTCTTTAGTTTTGTGTATCCTTTATAGCAAGATGTGCAATAATTAGGAAAATATAAGTGTTTAAAATTTAGTCATTTGTTATCACTCTATAGAATAATTTTAACGCGTCAAATGAAGAAATAGATTTCGAAATTGAATATTGTTTTAAGTGTTAATTATTAATATGTTTTACAATATAAAATAATTTAAAACTCAAAAAGTTTCCAATAATTTGGGAAAAAATGGATTTTATATTTTAAATTAAAGATTATTTATTCACTATTTGATAAAAACCATAATTTTATAATCTTCGAGATTTTTTTTTTTCTTTCAAAAATTTCTTAAAACCTTATTGTGAGAAACAATTTCAATAAATTGATGCTTGAGAAAGTTTAAATATAAAAGGAAAAAAACTTTTGGTAAACAAAATTAAATCTTACTATTATTTTTTAAATAAAGTAATTTTTTAAAAATTAGTAAATAAAAAAGAGAAAACATTTACATTTATAAATAAATGCTTGCTCGTTTAAATCACATATTTAGATCATTAACTATTTACGTTGTGTGCATACAAAAGTAAACTTCTTTTTCATAGAAATATAGCTGTTTCAAAATTGTTAATCAATTTCCCCTTATTTTTAATCAATCATTAGTAATACAAAACGATTCGTTATTTCGCGCGAGTCCCTTACATACAAATTACATTACAGATGTTCAATTCTCCTTTCCTCCTAAATTGAATCTTTTCCCCGCAACACCAATTCGAAAACAACTTGGCGAATATTATTGGCGACGTACAACTATTGCAACCCTACGAATCTCTCAGCCATGGTAGCACTGTTTGGAGCACGCGGATCACAACCAACCAGAGATCAGGAGAACTCCGCTTGGAATGTTGTTTTTCTACGGCGCCGTACAATAGCTTTTACTTTTGATCTGAAAAAACCAAATAAACGATAAAAACTCCTATAAAGGTTTACTTTTACTGATTGTACTGATAATTACTGATCCATGATTCAATGGACATAATTGCAGATGTTACAGTGACCAAGGAATCGGGTGTTTTTGTTCTATCAGTACAGAAGGAAGATCAGGTGAGTTGAATTTTTCTCTTTCCCTTCTTGACCGCTCCTTATCCAATGGTCATTTTGAACACAGTTACAGTTGACGTTGTAAGGATGCGATCGTCTGACCGTATGGCACTTTTATGGATTCTTACTGTAGTTGTAATCGTCTTTATTTTGGCGGATTTCGATTAGGAAGATAACAAAAATACCACGTGATTAGTTTGTAAGTTTTGAATTTGATTTTGTAAACAAACATTCGAACAATGGCATAAGTTAATGATACTTATAAAGTAGACTGTTAAAAAAATTAAATTAAATGCACGAAGTAATGCTTTCTTTAAAAAACTTTTTTTGAAGTTCTGAAAAATATGTTTTTTGCGGATTCTTAAATAAAAATATAATAATGATAAGCTTATTCATGAAGCGGAAATTAATTAACTAGAATTAAAATTGGAAGTACATATTGATAATTTTAGTTATTTAACAACAAATAACATCAAAATATAATGTTTTAAAAAGTTAATATTTAAGTATACTTATACATATATTTTTTTAAATTTTATTTTGGTAGCGTTTTTTTTATAAAGAAATAAAATCTTGCACTAGAATTTTTGCTGTATTTATTTACTTTTTAATATTTTCAAATAATATTTTTTTTCAATTGCAAGCATTTTATTACTTCATGCTAATGTTTCATTTCAAAAATATTTTTTTTCAAGTTAACTTCAATATTTTCGCCTATAGTGAAAAGGTATTTTGTTAATTTATCATCAACAAAGCTTTTTTTTTTGGTTAATTTTGCAATGTTTTTCAATTTAAATTTATTCAAATATATTTTTTCAATTGCTATGTTTAAAACAAAATATTTTTTCAAGTGTTTCATAAGAGTGTTTTTTAAAGTGTATCAGAAATGCTTAGTATTTTTTAAGTACTCAAACAAAATCTTGCAGTTTTATTATATATATATATTAAAACTGCAATTAAAATGGTACCCAAATTTTTAAAGTTGATTTATAATAATGGTGATTTTCTTAAATTTTCAGTTTGGAAGATTGGTATCTATTGTGTTATTTTTTAATATAATCATTATTATAAAAAACAGGGCTTATTTAACTGTGATGCTTTATATAATCGCAGGGAAAATCCTAATTTCTCATTACTCAATATTTTAAAATAATAAAAGCTTTTGTAAGGCGTCCAGAGTTATAAGAGTATTGCTTAAACTAAAGATATAACTTTTAAGAATATATTTTTAATAAAATTTATTCATTAATGTTGGAAAATTGGTGATTTATGACAATTAAACTTTAAATGAATGCAATTTTTATTGAAAACCACAGAAATTTAATAAAGCTATTCATTAATAGACACATAAAATAGACATTAATGGATATCTTAAACATTTTGCAATATTTTAATACCTTTAAAAAAATTTAACTATTCTATAAGGAAAAATGATAAGTAATAAATAAAACTATTTGCATTTAAAAACGATGCTGGTTTTATTCTTTGGGGTAAATAATCGTAAAAACTCTGCTTTAAAAAAAGAAGAATATTGTTTTTGAGTTTTCCATTCAATTTATAAAATTTGGTGCAACTCCCTCAACTCTCACGAGTTCCATCTTAAAAATTACTTTCCTGGTTTGTGAGAAGAGAAAAGAAGGAAGAGAAGATGATGCACTTTAATTTGTGAGAATGGCGACATTGTTCCGTCGCCAAATATTGACGGAGTCTTGTGGAAAAGGGTGTTGGAAATGGGCGGCAAGTGGCTTTCACAGGTGAACACACTCCTCGCCCGTCCGAGTTATGGGAACCGCCCCCCACCCCTATCATCCGAGAACAGATTGAGAGCATAATTGAGAAATGAGGGACCCTCTACAAATAAACAGTTTCCAAAATAAATTTCTCGATCACTCTTTTTTTATAATCACTTTTTTTATTTCACTTTTTTATAATCATTTTGAACTCAACATAAGACAGCAATTTTAGTAGAAATTTTTACCTTTCGTGTGAATTATTCTTTGTTTTAAGGCTTTTTTGAAGATTTATTTATATTAAGCTAATTCTAAATTCACACTTTATGTCAACAAACATGTTAAAAAAAATTTTTTTTTTAAGTTTACAGAACAAACAAAACTTCATTGATTTTTTTAAATAATTTCAGTTTCTGTTATTATTGTACTAATTTCTGTTTTTCTTTATTCTTTTATAAATAATTTCTGTTGTCTTATTCGAAAATAAAACGATAAAATTTCTAAGGTTAATATTTTTAAAGTCATTTATTTCACGTGTTGTACATTTTTACAATTTCTAATTACAGTAAAAAGTTTTTTAAGACAACAAAATGTTTCTTAGCTAACTCTGTGAACACCCGCAGTTTGATAAATGTGTGAAATATAAAAAATAATTTCCGGCTAATTACTTATTGAAATCGAAAATACAAATGTTTTTGTAATTTTCAATTAATAGAAGAAGATCCAGTGTCAAGCATTATTTATTCCTAATCGTGATTAAAAGTAATAACAATTACAAGTAATAACAATTACAAGTATTTAAACGTGATTATAATTAATCGTAATTTATGAATTTTTATTTGAATCGTTATTACGACTGATATTGTTTGTAAGTAGAGATAATCTTTTATTGAGAGTAATTGTAATTACCATTGTAAATTCGCTTACAGTGTAAATTGTTATTGTACTAACTTCTCAATTTAATGTTGTTGTATCTCATCTTAGGAGAGATAAAAGTGTTTGGCATTGTATGCTTAAATAAGTTTAAATAAGATAATTTAATAAAGTATGCAAAATATTCGCTTTTAAAAGTGCGTCTTTTGATTTATTTGATATTTGCATTAGGAGTCCCATTGTCTTCTGTGTCGGTTTCAAAACTACGAAATTCTAGTTAAAAAATATTTATTGTTTCCAAACAACAACGTGAATAGGCTGTTTATAGATATAAAATTAAAATAAGGTAACGATAATTATTTTAATTTTTTAAAATCTTGAACAAGCCAAACCATTTTTAGTTAGATAGTTTAAGCTTGCTTTTCAGAATTAGAATAAAACATATAGTATTTTTAATGAAAGAAAATTTTAACTTATTTTACTTATTTGGCACTTTGCATGGTATAATCTATAAATAGTAAAAATAGTGGAATTGCTGCAATAAATTTCAAATGAAATTTAACAAATTTATAAAATCTATTCAAATTTATTATTAAATTTTAATAAAGCCTTAATGTCTCATTGGCACAGCTTCATCAGTAGTAGAAAACGCTTAACTAGGCAAAATGGATATCGAAGGGTTTTATTAAAATTTATTCATTGTTTTAAATTTTATCACAAATGATTGGTCTCTTTATTTTTTTATATCACTAAAAGGCTCTGACCATGCGCACTGTCGCCCGCCTACCATCAGTTATTGCTACTCAAATATTTATCGTTTGCTTCACAATAAACTATTTAATCGTAATTTAATCGGGAATTTTTTCCTGTTTTGACAGGCACTTTTTTTTTATGCAAGTCGAAAATATTCACTAATGTATGTATTAAAGAATAAAAACAAAAATTTTAAAATTAATCCTAAGAAATTAAGCTACATATTATTAGAAAATAATAAACTAGAGGAGGTGAGCACGTATTGTAGTTTAGGTAGAGGATGTAAGCACGTATAGTATGAGATAAGTTGAGGAGGTAAGGTACGTATCTTGGAAGTATAATTAACAACAAAGAACGAAATGATGAAGATATACTAAATAGATTAAACAAAGCCCGAAGCAGTTACGCTATTCTTAATAATGGACAAAAAAAACAAAAACAAAAACATGACGAATTCAACAAAAATTAGAATTTTAAATATTATTGTTAAATCTGTCCTATTCAATGGATCTGAGACATGGCACTGCAATAAAAATAGCATGACAAAACTTCAAGTACTTATGAAGAATCTTCCATATCAAGTGATTCCATAAAATTTGCAATGCGAAATCCTTATAAAAGCAAAGCAGAAACGGATTGATCGAGAAATTTAAAAACGTAAATGGTAATGAATGGATTGGTTATGTTCTACGTAAACCAGAAAAAATTTAAAGTAAAATGAGTTTTTGTTTGTAACCCTCAGGGCAATAGAAAAAGAGGAAGACCTAAAAATACTTGGAGCAGCACGATTGTAAACAAATTGAAAGCAATAGGATTGACATGGAAGGAGGCAAAATATATATCCTATGCCGATATATATCCTATTCTCTTAAGATTCTATTATAATCTAAATATTTTTACTCTGCAATAAATTTTTAAAATAACATTTAAAATGAAAGATATATTGTTATAACAAATTTGGTCAGTTCATGACCGTCATTTAATGTTTTCACCTAACAAACAGGCTGATATATTAACCGTTTGCCTGCGGAGTTTGAGAGCACTTGCTATTCTGAACCCTCAGTTATACCAGGCGTAAGCAAAAGATTAAATAAAATTTGTGCACGCATCATCACATTACGAATGAAGCTGATCGTCATTGTAACCTTAATTGTAACACAATTTACATCAACAATAATACAAATTGTAAAACGTTAATAAGTTTAGACACCAATTCAAGTAAATTTATCTCTAAATGTAGCGTAATAAGGTAATATATCATATAGAATTACGTTACAATAACTTTTTTAGATTTATACTTTCAATTTAGAAAACATTTAAAATTTAAACTTTAATAATAACTGATTAAAACAAGTAGAATATTACGGGTAAATACTTTTAAATTAGGGATAAAAAAAATTTTTTCAATACCATCATGACTTTTTTTGATTTTATGCTGATTGCAACCTTAAAAATTAGAAAGTTAGTGATGTAAAACGGGATCCCACCTTGCGATTTTCCAGCCAATAAAGCGGTCATATGAGGCAACTTTATTTCATTTTAGAGTTTCTTAAAGTAATTTATGGTTTTTTGTTTGTGGTAATTTTGTTTTCTGCATTTCGATAGACGCGAAAAAAATTTCAAATTCCAGAATTACAACACTTCTTTCTCATTTTTGCCAATTGTCGAAAATTGCGTAATTTTAATTGAAGTGCTAACTTACAAATACATTCCTAACTCACTAGGCATATCAATTTCTTTTCTAATAATTTTTTAAATTTTATTTTAATACCGTTTTGTCATAAAGAGGGTTGTAAAAGGGATCAAAACGAATGCTCATGAAATAGGTATCTCGGGTTCTGTTCCTGTCGATGACTAAGAAGTCATTCACACATATTATTTTTTTATTAAATGAGATAGAGATCAATTGTGTTACAGATCTAATGCTTTTGAGTCACAAAATAAATATCAAACCTATGCAAAGAATAATACAAAATGAACGTGAATTTCTTCCTCTGATTTTAATCCATTTTTCAGAATTAAATCATCAATTCAGGTTCAGGAGGGTGGCTCAGAGGATAGAGCCCCCGCCTCCCAGTGAAGCGACACAGGTTCAGATCCCAACAATGGCTGGTCGATTCAAATTCCGCTTCTGGATAGCACCAAAGACAGTGCTGACGTAAAATATTCCCAGTAGTAGACGGGTCATGGGTTAGAATCATCTTGGCTTCCGGATAACCTTGATAGGTTTACATGGTTTTTCTCTCCGTGTAACGCAAATGCGGGTTGGCTAAATCAAAGCGTCTTCCAAGAAAGCTAGTTTGTAAAAATGCTTGATCCAGGAGTTCTCTCATCTTCTGAGTTATGTTCAGAATTACAAAGCTAGGACACTGATTGCGACAAACCCAAAAAAATGGGTCGACAACTCAAATTTGAATATAAATTGCAATAAAATAAAATGCTTTTGACAAACTTAATATTTTTTTTCTCAAAAATTATGGACAATTTTTTAAATTTTATGAAATGTTTGCTTGAATTATTTTTCAGGAAAGTTTTTGGCTATAACGAAAAACAATTTGTGAATTTTGGGTATCCATTTCTTCATAAAACTTACACCTAACCCTGAAATTTGAAGAAAGAAAAAAAAATAGAATAAAATCGTCTCGGAAAGAGGGGCATCGGCTATATTAAAGATATTTTCTAATCATTCAGGAGGAAGGGGAAGAAACGTGATCATACATGCAAGAAGTGAATACGACCTTTTTTTAGCTAGAAAAGAAAAGAAAAAATCTCTAAATATGTGAGAATTTAATGAACCTTTGAGCAACGTAAAAAAGATTGAATTATACCTTTTAATCTATTCTGTAGTTTTTTTTAACCATATTCTCTGTTTTGTCTTTTTTTAATCTTCTCGGATGAAGAGACATCTTCAAATTTCTAAGTGTGATTTGTGCTGTTTGGATGACATTGAACGCTTGAGATCATTTTTTTTGTGGCTTTGTTCGGTTAACTTAATCGTTGAATGTTGACGTTTTTTATGTTTATTTCCATCACGTAAGTTGTCATGCGAACCAAAGTTATTTTCAAACACCAAAAATACATTTTTTGCAAATGTTAAGTTTATTCTGAAATTAATCTAAGAGTCCAGCCTTAAGAGTTAAAAATTTGGAAAAAACATGGAAAATAATAAAAATTAATGAAAATAAAATAAAAAAATTATTAAAATAGAATATTTTTAAAAAATATTTAAAAAAAATTATTTAAAAAAATTTATTAAAAAGCTGGAAAACAAAATAAAGAAAAAATATAATCTCTTC
This sequence comes from Parasteatoda tepidariorum, assembly GCF_043381705.1. Taxonomy (NCBI): domain Eukaryota; kingdom Metazoa; phylum Arthropoda; class Arachnida; order Araneae; family Theridiidae; genus Parasteatoda; species Parasteatoda tepidariorum. Next base: position 93,929,222 of record NC_092206.1, on the reverse strand, counting down.
ATCAGCTCCCACGATTATATCCGCAAAAAGGAGTGCTTTCTAATATTGTATCAATGTATCCAAAGCAAAATATATCAATACAATAGCGTGAGGATGAACTTGGTGTTCTCTTAACGTTTTTAAATTATGAATAAGTATCGCACACTTACTGAATGTATATACCCTCTGATTTACATTTAATGATTAAGAAAAATAGTAATATGCACTTTACATTACTTAATAAAAATACTTTTAATTAATTAATTTCGTAGAGGATTTTTTAAGTTATAAAATTCTGCTCAAAAACAATTTTTCTATTAATGTTTTTTCCCCAATAGATACGGATATTCATTCAACTATATACTGGTGGTGGGGTAAGAAAAATTAGAGAAAATATTGTCAGAGATTTGTGAAGAGTGATTAAGGGAGAGAAAGTTGAGGATTTCTTTTATGTACCAAACACTTGTTGAATGTTATTTCCTTCTTTGTACTCCGCACTTCGAAACTGAAGGGATCTTTTAGACTAGCCTTGCATTATTAAATCTAGAAACAGATGTATAATTTTTTCACTTAAATTTTTTTTTCTATTTTTTTATTTCCTCCTTGGTTTTTCAGCTTTTTTTAAAAAAAATATTACATAACTTCTTATGGTTATGAAGATTGCTTTGTTGAAGTAACTACTATACAGTTTGTTGTTTTGCTTGGAATTCCTTAGAACCTATAGTTTGGCAAAAGAAAAAAAAAATGCAACGAAAGTCATTATATTTTTTATTTTCTCTGAATCATTATTAAAGTTAAACAAGAACTGATACTTGTGGTTATTTATAATTTTATCATACGTTTTTTAATAAATTTGTCTTAAAATAACGCATTTTAAAGACGTGAGGAAATATTTTGGTGTTTAGATAATTTTATATAATTTTGTGGTAATCAATCAGCAGAAATCACTTTAAATAGTCAAACATTTCTAAGTTCAACTAAATTATCAAATAAATTCTAATTACTTAAAATTTCAATTTTAATGGTCTTATGTTCTTATACAACACAAAACTAACAAGAAATATAAATTTTGAAGAGATTGGATTGAATTCTGCTCCCACGTATTTTTCTATTATTTTGTTATTTTATTAAGCTTTAACCAAAAAAAGCACACCAAAGTACGTGGAGTAAAAACAAATAAATTTTAAAACTCGAAAAGCGTAACGCCCAAAGCAACATAATTTTGAATCGTCTGCAGCCAGAAATAACTCTAAAAACGCGAGAGTTATGTAACACCTCACACTTTGTCCTTTACACCTAAGCATATGCCCAGGTGTTATTTCAATTCGAAATTCCATCCCTCCCCTGGCTCGTATACCTGCCTTCTTCATGCAAATGAGAGTTCCAGTTTCCTGACTTAATGTCTTTCGAGTCTTTTTAACCACAAGCTGTGTAAACGAACCGTTAGTGTAATTTATGTAAAGACTTATTTAGTTTTCATTATAAGTCACTCTTTCAAACAACGATTTCGTTTGCCTAAGGTGTTAGGAAGCGGACATTTTCAGGTGTTCGATTTTCAGCTTTCGGGAAGTGTTCGTGTTGATAGTATTTTACTTTACAACGCAGTTAGTAAATTTTCATGCTTGAGGTAATTTTAAATCGGGGGCAATGATAATAACAAATGCGTTCGGATTTTAGATATTATAGTTATATAGATAAATACATGGGTGCAAAAGATATATGGTAATGAAACTTGCAGGTACGTATCGGCAAAAGAAGAAACTACGTAATTTTCGCTCTAATGATGAGATTTTCGCGTAAATGTGGTTCGATGAGTAAAACTTTTCATATGATGTTGTATCTTGGACCAGTGTAAATATTTGTGACCCTGTTAGAGAAATTTTAAGCTCAGTATATATAGTTGAAAAGTGTACTATCAGCTATGTTGAGAACCGCTTACCATCAGGCATTTGTTAGGACCATCATCAGGCTTTTTTTTTACTGAGTAATTTTTTTAATCAATTTGTATGGAAAATATAACCCTAAAGAAATTGACAACATAATTTAAAAACAGAATTAAACTGGATTGCTACTAAATTGTCATTTTCTTTAAGATGAAACACAAGTTTTTAAAAGGGTGTAATTTTAATTTATTAGGCTTAATAAATTCGAAGAAGTATCTGCTTGTTGTACCATAGACCATTATCGGTACTGTACCGTGAACCAGTTAAACGTTTGTGAAATTAGTCCAGATAGCACAAATAGGTCACCCTGTGTACTCAGTCATAGCATGTAAGAATTTTGATGTTTATCGTAAAATTACAAAACTTTGAAGCATCTATATTCCAGCAAACAATTATCTGGTATAACTTTCATGACTAATTCGATTTATTTTAGCTAATTCAGGCTGCATGGAAATTAGTTATAATTGCATGAATATCCATATTTTATAATCTAACAAGTTTAAAAGAATTGAACTAAAAGTAAATGTTATACGTGGATTAACATTCAGTGATCCATGATATGGTTGTCCATTGTATTGTACAATGCTGTACCCTATATACTGATTTTTCTTATTTTAAAATATTTTTTTTCCTGAAGCGTGTAACAGAATTTATTAATAAAAATAAATTACAATAATAGACAAAGTATAATATATTTTTTTTACAATACCTTAACTAACATTTAAATTATTACTTTTTGCATAAAAATAAAAGATCAAATTTGGTTCGATATATTCTCCCTTACTAATTAGTTATTGCGGCCGATATTTTATATTAACAAATTAGAAACAAAAATGTTCTCTTTCTGAATGGATGTACTTTTTATTTATTTATTATTATTATTTTTTATTATTATTATTTATCTTTCTTGAGTGATTCAGATGTTAGATCCTCTTAATATGGGGGTTCACAATATGGAAATTATGGGTCAAAAAGTTTAGTCAGGAATGAAATCGGAAGCATGAATGGTAATTTTACATTTTACGCATTTCGTTACATTATCAAAATTGTTTATACGATTTGGAAAAAAACCTACTTTTCGAACGTTTATTTAGGCAAAGATACAAAATTCAGCGCTAAATAATTTTTACATAATTATCTAATCAGAAAAACTGTTTCTAGAACATAGTGCCCCTTAAGAGATCGAAACTCTATTTCATTTATTACTTTTTTGTCAATTTTTCTTTTACCTTTTAAATTTTTAATATTTTTTTCCAGTTTTTCTTTTGAAACAGTTTTTTAAAAAAAAAACAAACTATTCTTAATATACTTTACTTTAAGAACACAGTAGAACAGAATCGAAAAGAAAGGCTGTTTTTAGAACAGACATGTGTCTTTTAACGAATCTAAATACCAATTTTCTTTACTATTCTGTTAAAGCTTTTTCTCATGAGGATAATATGTTTTGATAAACAGTCCCTTAGACATAACCGTTTCTTAATACACGTTACGCTAAAGTAACGGTGATCAATATTCGCAATAACACAGTCCGACTCTATTGATTATAACAAAGAAGCGAAATAGCTTTTGAATAGCTGAACAGGACAACCTCCATTGTCTGTTAAAACAAATGATAGCATTCCAATAAACGTCTGTGGACCAATAAAAACTATTCACAAAATATCATTTTCCTAAAAGAGTACGAACACAAAGCTATTTTTTTTTTCTTCTTTTTTACCTCGGAAAGAAATAGCGCAATAAAAACTAAAGTCAAGAACAAAATCTACTTCCCAAATGTTGAAAGCAGAAAACAATACCACTCAATAAGCGAAAGTAAGTATATAAAGAAGGGGAAAAAGGATTCTGTTTATTTTCCCTTTTCTTTTCTTCTTCCCCAGATGAAAGGGAAAAAGTATGTATAACTTTTCCCTCAATCTGTTTTCGATACTGCTGAAAGAGCACGCCTGGATTTCTAAAAAAGAACTCTCATAAAGCAACTACTGGAAAATAGCCTACCCAACGTGCGGGTATCTAAAAACACGATTTTCGTAGATTTTTAAATCGCGGAAATAGAATATAAACGTATACACATATGGTCAAGAACAATTTTTTTTTAACATTATTTTATTTCATTTTTTTTACCCCTATTCTCATGTTCTTTTGCCCCTCGTCATATCTATAAAAACTGTTTCCAAGAACACATTTCAGTATTAGTCTGTTCCGTTTGTAATATTTGTAAAATACTTTTTGTTTGTTTGTTCTTTCCTGATGTTACGAAAATATATGTGCATTTTGAGAAAATTGAAACAAAAAGCGAAGAGAACTTAGATATTATTTTTATGCCTCGTTTTCATGAAACTTTGATGGAATCGATGTGCTTTCTGAAAGGATGAAATGACTTTTTTTATTTTATTTATTTTCTTTCTCTTTTTTTGTAGTTTAGGGTCATCTAGCAGAATCTTCGAAGCTTTCATTTTAATTCTTTTTCTTCTGATCTGTCATTTTTTGGCAATGAACGGAGATTCCTTCGAATTGGAAGAAATCCTTTTGGCGCTAATATTTATATATTTTTTTAAGCTTCTTATGTTCATAACTCTACTTTCATGTTTCCTTCTTTACGAATAAGTGTATTTTAGTTATTGGGGAAACGAATTAAAAATAGTATATTTTTTTAAAAAAATGAATAAATAAAAACATTATAAAAATAAAACCAAATTTTAAGGGAAATTGACATTCAAAACTGAAATCGTAGTTAAGTTGTTTTATTTTTGCTGAAGTTCTAAGAGAACTAGTGACTTGTATTTCATAAAAGTTTTAAGACTTATTATTATTATTTTTTTGACATGAAATTAAATGAGTGCAGAAACAGAAAAGAAGAAAAAAAGACGTAAGTATAAGAGCCGTCTACAAATGATGTCACACTTGGAGATCACGAAACTGTGACAAGGGGCTGAGAGGGTGTAACAATAAATGTGTCAAGATATAAAGATTCGGGTAAAGCGAAATCATTTATAGAAGATTGAATATTTTTGTATTATTTTTTTAAAATATTATTTACAAAATTAATACTAATCTATTTATAAAAAGTTATTTACAAAAATAATGCAAATAATATTTACTGAATTTTTCAATTATTAAAGGTTTATTTAAGCCAATTCAATTCAATTGTCTATTCATTAGTACATTTTTATGTAAAATTCTATTTTTTTCTTTAAAACTTATTTTTAAAAAAATAAAAATCAAAGCTTTTAATAATAGACTTTTGCTTAACGTTGGCAAGTGGGAAAAGCGTGCGATCTGGTAATTCTGCAATTTGATTTCTGTCGACGTAATTCTAAATTTTACCGCTTATTTCAAAGGTGTCAGACGACCATTTGCATGTCTAGTTATGAACGAAAATTGCTGAGATCAACGTTTGCTTTTTTTTCCTGATCGTCTGAAACCTTTTTAATGTTGTGTCTACGGAATTCTGGGAACTGTTGAGCAATTCTGAATATTGATACCACTTGTTTTAAAAACAATTTTGCTTCACTATGTTTCTGCTTTGTCTGAATATTTTTCGATAATAAACCAAGATTTTGAGAAAACAAACTTTTTATTTCCCTGAATATATAAATATTAATACTAGTAGATTCTAACACACGCAAACATTTAAACATATTTTAAACTTCTAAAAAATATGAATTTATTTCGAAATTACTTAAATGTTCTAGATTGCAAACTAATTCTAAACTACAAACGTTCTTCAAAACTTAACAGGTAAAATATCTCTGTAGTCAGATTTTATTTCCCCTTATTTCCCTTGTTAAATGGAAAATTGTATGGATAATAATTCGCTAGTTATTAAATCGCTAAATAAAATTTTGAAATATGTTTTTGTTTCATTTTATCAATTAAATTGTATTTTTAGAAAATTGGTTACTAAATTTCAGTTTTTGAAGCTTTAGAAGTTTTTAAAAATTTTTAAACCTACGGTAGCATTTTTTGCAAAGTTTAAAAAATTTAAAAATTTCAATTTTGAAATTGAATTTAAGGAAATATATATCAGTGAAAAAAGGAATTAAAAAATAGTTTCAAAATATTAATTAGTGAGTTAATTAACAGGTAATCGGTATCCATACGATTCGCTATTGGTTATCCAATTTTAATTTTTAATATTTTCAATTTTAATTTATAAAGCTTTTAATTTCAAATTTTAGTCACAATACACTTTTAAATTTTTTTAATAGTTACTGTAGCATCTTTGGTAAGGTTTTTCAAGGTTACTTAAAAGTTTAAAAATCTTAATTTCGTTAATATGTTTAATAAAAGACCTTTAAACTAATAAAATCATTTAGAAAACATTCCAAAATATTAGTTAGTGACTTGGTAAACAGGGAATTGATATTCATGTAATTTTCCATTGATTAGCAACGAAGATAAGAAAATAAAATTAAACAACCAGTTGCGACGAGTAGATTAACTAAAATTGAATCAAATTAACTAGAATATGATATGATATGATAGAATATGAATTTATGAAAAATACATTTTCAGTTTTTAGCAACTTTAAATGAGGAAAAAAAAAATAAAATTGTGGCTTATTTTGAATTTAATTGATAGAAAACCATTTTATTTTTAAAACTTAGCATTCTCATGCTTTATATTGTTTTATTGATGCCATTTTAAATTTGTACATCGCCCCCTTGTGAAATCAATGAAAGCAGACGAAGTATTTTCGAAGTGAGATACCGGGATTTTTACCTCTAGCTCTGTTTTTCAATCCACGTTTCAACGCATATCGTCATACAATCAGGTTCAAAAAAGAAACCCCCCCTCTTTTCCAAAGATAAGCTTTAAAATTTATATTGAAAGGGGAGGGGGTTCAAATTCCTGAATACACAAAATAAAGTCAAATATTTTTCTGTGTACCTTATTTGAAGAAAGTACCGCCACGGAGGCACAATTGCAAATTTGAGCAGAGCCAACAGCATAGAATAAAAGGGAAAAAAAGAAAGTTTGAATCGAACGTCCAATCATTTTTATAGCGAAAACTGGGCAGGAGAAAGAAGAAAAAAAATTTTCAGTGAAAAATGATGGTTTGAGTCTATAAAAAATATTTTCAACTTTCTATTTTTCATCTATATTTTTCTTTTTTGAAGTAAAGTGCCTCTTATTTGGCGAAAAAAAGACAGTACTTCTGAAAATCGCCAAGTCACGAGAGTAAATAGATGATACTAGAATATAACTGGAAACACGCGCTTTCATGTTTCCCAGCTTATAAGAAGGGGCCAAAATGATTTTTTTGGCCATTTTGTTTTTTGCTTTTAGATATACGATAGTTTTTCTAGATGTGGAAACTTGATTGAAAACTTAGGAAGTTTGCGATAGTTTGTTTGGCTAGTTGTAAGTCTGTCACGTTATCACTGATTTGATGGCAACAGTGCTAAGTTTTTTCTCGTCTGCAGTTATGACAATTGTTTTTAGTTGCATGAAGAAGAACAATAAAAAAAGATTGCCTTTCGGGGAGTGTTCGAAATAAGTGAACTACTTTTAAACAACTTTCTTGTGAAAAATTCTGGTGCCATTTTTTTTCTCGTGAGTTTTATGAAGTATTAAAAAATATTGAATGTTGGCTAAAATAATCGTAAATCCAACTTACAAAATACAGTTATATAAGTTGAAAGGCTTTTTTTTCTTGTTGCCAGTTTCGAAATATAACTTGATCGTATACGTTTCATTGCATAATATAAATCGAGAAAGAGAAAAACTATTAAATGAGCTTCACGAAGATATATGGGTCATTTTAAAGAAACTTGCAATATTGATGTCTTATAACTAATTTTATTTACTGAAATAGAATTCCAAATAAATTTTTAAGCATTCAAATCAGTTAACTACATACATTTAGTAAATGAAAATGTGTGTAAATCAGTATTTTAAAAGTAATGCCGAAGTTATATCTTTTTAATACGTCAGATGAAACTAAATTACCAAATCCCAGTATTCTTTGCCTCTCGTTTAACTGCCATTTAACCAAACGTTAATTGAAAATTATTTTAATTCATATAGTTATGAAAATTGTTGTTAGGTGTAATAAATATCACAGCTTATCTAATTTACAGTTTTAAAACTACTTGTTAACAAAAAATCAAGCAGCTTAATGTTTTCCAGGATTTTTTTATTGACTTACATTATGACCTTTAAGTTAGTATTTCATTTCATATTAAGTTCATTAAAATAAATATAGGTTGGGATCAATATTTGTACACTGATAAAAAAAAAAATTATGGTCAAAACCACCCGAACGTGGTAGAATTTATTTTATTTCTTGTTCTATGTGAACACCAAAAAGCTCGGTAATTCTTACTGAAACACTTTGGCAATGATTTTGGTGAAATTAACAAGAAAATGTGGCTTTATAATATGCGATAAAATGTGGTAAAATTTGGTAGTTTTATCATGCTATCTTCGAGCATGGTATTAAGACCATCGGTTAAATTTACTTTTCAGTTTTGTATTTCTTACTAAATGAGTGAAAATAAGAGCTATAGAATTGAAAACCATAATTTCTGATAAATCATTACCATATGATCGAAAAAATTAACAAATAAATACTTTAAATGCCGTATATTTTGTCTTATTGACCAGAATTATAATTTTTCCCCCAAAAAGTCCTTACGATACAGAATTAATTTCACCAAAATTTTTTCTCCGTGTTTGATTAAAATTCAACTAGTCAAGAACATTTAAAGCTTAGCTTTACACCGTTTTCCAACCATTTATTAAGCTTTATTTTTCAACAAAATTTAACAAAAACAATTTTACTAGAATTTGACTATAGTGCTATGTAACTTAAAGTAAAATTGATACTACGTGCTGTACTACGTGCCTTTAACTGTAAATCTGTTTTGTTTTCTGTTCCAGGTAACTTATGTTTTTATTTAAAGATTTTTAAACATTATTAACACAGGGGAACATAATGCAGATTCAAGTTAATGCTTTAAATTTTTTTAAACCAAATTTTAAAGTACCTTTTATAAGTTTTCGATACAAGAAACATTTTAATTAAAGCTGAAATTTTTAAAAGTTGTAATCTGAATATTTAATTTTTAGATAAAATTTTTCTAATTGCCTTTTTGTTTTGAAAATTATCCTTATTTAGAATATACGAATTATAGGAGTACAATTTCATTAGATTTTTGAAAAGACTTATATGTTTCAATCGATAAAATGATACATGTTCTTAATAAAGATTTTTAATCCCAAAACAGCCATTGAAACCACAAATTTAAAGACTAAATTTTTTTTTTGTTGAAAAAAGCTATTATTGCATCTTTCAAAACTATGACTTATTACTACAATTTAATAATGCACAGAAGAAGTCTGATTAAATCATAATAAATGCAATATTTAGTTAATATTTCAAATCATTCTAACAGGCTGCCCTTCATGAAAATTATAATTAACGAGAATAAAAAGTAGAAGTTTTAAATTTTAAACATTTTTTAAACTTTTTTTTAAGCATTTAATTTGAAATTTAATTTTTACCTTCAAAATGTTCTAAAGTAATTTGTCTAGCTCACGTGATAGTAAAGAAAAGTCATAAATATAATCATTCAAGTTAATATTCATTTATTTAGTAATGCTGAGCATAATACTGAAGGATTTTTATTAATTGTTTGACTGATTTTTATATTTTATTGCCATATTAAGAGGAAATCCTCATTATTTATTAAAAATTAATCATTGAAAATAGTGAAACAAGAATTTTTAAATCTCAAGTGAAAACTTAATGGTTCAAATTACAGATTGATTTACAAAAATGTGTGCAGAACTTTATTTCATTCTTGCCAGCAGTTTTTATTTTCTAAAACTTAGCACGAAAGTATACTAAATAAAGTTTCAAGAAAAATCAAATAAAATTAAAATTTTAACTAAGTTAATGGCATATTTTAAATTTAAAAAAAGATCATTTTTAGTTAAATATGCGTCTTTTTAATGCGTCAGACTAGATGGAATTTTTTACTCATTGTTAAAATGGGTCTTGGTTTGGACTTGATTGCGTCCACACATTTTTCAACTGTGTTCAAGAGTAATAGTAAACAGTGCGCATGCGTCGTCATTGCATGCGTTGCTATGGCAACCGTTGCTGTTTTTATTTTTTCCGTTTCTCAGGCATTTTTTATGTATTTACATGATAATAATTTAAAGTATTTTTATATTCTTTTTATTATTAACGTATAATTACTGGCTTGAAGGTGATTTCAATATGAATATGAATGCTGAAGGAGGAAAAGTATTTTGTGAAATACGTAAATAGGCAGGATTTGAAAACCAATCCGACAACAAACATCAGTTGAGACAGTTTTTGAAACCCATGATTTGAAATGTTGTAGCGTTTAATGGAGTCAATTCAGAAAGAAAAAGCATTTGACCAATGGATAACCAGTAATCATAATAAGGCGATCATAACTTTTATTTCTTTTTTAACTTTTTTTTCTTTTTTTNTTTTTTTTTTTTTTTTTTTTTTTACATTTTGTATTCCAAATTAAATGCTGTAAAACAGACGATTTTACTTAAAAAAAATAAATAAATAAAAGGTGTATATTATCTCATTAAGGCTTTTATTTCAGATGACTCTAAAAAGCATATTATTAACATATTTTACTTATTTTTAATATGCATATTTAAAATCGTGAATACTCTCTAATATTAACCATCAGGTGGCAGTATCTAAATCACACTGCTTGTTTCTTTCTTGTAAATATTTTCAAACAGACCAATCAATTGTTATCAACAATATCACGTGTCCATTGTGAAAGCGTACACAGATATGGATGTGAATCAAGTGAGAAATGTCCATAGTCCGTCCGCAATGAAAATGTCAATGGTTGCAAAGTGTCACACGAGAATGATCAAATGTGAATGCGTTCAATAAATCTCCCCTTGCATGACTTTTGCCTGTCTCGTCCGTGTCATCTTTGACACGTCATTCCTGCTGATCCGTCACATTGACCGCATTCATTCATTCATGTGCGGTTACCTAAAAATACGAACGAATAAATAAATCTTCAAACGATTATAAATGCGTTCTTTTTGACGCCTGTGAATTGCCCAAGAATCGAAATCCACCAGAGATGTTGAATAAAATAGCGATTCATTTAAATGAGGACAGGCAGATTGTTTAATTTTTAAATATTAATTCAGTAAGAATGCTTTAAAACTTTTTTGAAGTGTCCTGGTGTCTGACTAGAACAAGCATTGCTAAAGCATATAATTCTCACGTAGTGTTTTCCTTTTTAAAATATCTTTAAAATAGAAAAGATATTGCTCTGTGTCCATTCATAAAACAAAAAAGCTCTGGTACATAAGTTTTGCGTATTTAACAATAAAGTTTTTAATTGTTGATGTATTTAAAGTGAAAACGTACTGATTTTATTATGTATTTATACAACTCTACATACCCTCAAAGTAATTTATTCAAAAGAGTTTACTTATTAAAAGCATCCATTGCGTACATTTTTAATTCACTTATTTTCAATTTTGTTCCAGTATGTTATGTCAATGGTTTTTAAATGATAAAATAACTTTTTATTTCCCGGTTCAGGAGAAAATTAAATTTAGAAATTTTTAATTGTATTATTTATTATGATATTTTAATTCTTCGCAGTTCCTGCTTCTGGAAATACAGGCACATGTTTATGTGATATAATCTTATGTTATGCAGGTGTATAAGGAGTTTGTAGGTATGTTAAAATGTACCATTCTACAAAGCAAAAAAAAGTCAGAAGAGGTTTTATTTTTTTTTAAAAATGGTGGTGCTCCATTTATTTACAGTTCTTTGTATTAATTCCTGGTTAAGAACTGTTTGAATATTTGGCTTAAACGTGAAAATTCACTTTTATTTTCTCCAGATTCTTCAGAATTTTCACGATAAAATAATAAATCTATAAAATTTTTACACATTTACTTAATTCTATATCTATCAGTCTTAAGCTAATTATATACGCATATTATTAGTTATTTTTTTTCGAAAAAAATGGAACTTTTAAAAATTATGATTTACAACTGTTGGAGGCTTTTTACTGTTAGAACGCATTCAAATTCATCTTGATACTTTTTGTTAAGATTGTAATTCTATTTCCTTTTTATTTCGACACATAAAAATCAATTTACAATTGCGAGAGAAGGAATAATCTCATTCACGCTATTTATTTTCATTGAAATGAATAATTTTATATCCCCAAACTGAGAATTCTTTGAATGAATGCGGCGGTCTTCTTTTTAGATCGTTACATAACTAAATCGCGAAATGAGAATAAATGTGATCTTGTGTTACTAATAAATGAGAAGGGAGGAGAATACAGCGAGTCAATTCTAGAACGTTCTCCAGCGTTTATCTTTCTTCAAATCATTTGATTGAATAAAACGATTCCCTTTTAAGCAACGATTCTCTTTTAAGCAAACGATATTACATTTCGTCGAATTGGTTATTCGTTCTGTCGTTTTCAGAACAAAACACTTTTGAACAAAATCTAATACAGTAGGAACTGTTCTTAATGACATGATCACCCCGCGTGGGCCCCTAAGAACACAAGAGACACACGGTTCTTATCTTATTGTCTGTTGAAAAGAGGAACACATTAACGAAATTCTTTCATTCGCTCTATCCCCTTGTTATATGTCGGGAAAAGAGAAGGATATGTGACTGAAAATGATGGTTTTCAATAGGGTTGCCCGAATCCTCTTCTAAGTGGGGGCACTTATCGCCAAATGGCGATTCCGATAACGAACAATGTTACGCTTTCAAATGTTTCATCTCTTTGAGAAGATGTTTATTTTTAGAGGAAAAAAGCTTTTAATGGCACTAAATATAGTGTGTATAAAAGTACTTTAGGCTGTTTCGGATTCTTTTTTGATGTAATGGGTATTTTTAATCTTCTAAAATCCTGGAAAACAGGATACTTTAGTTAGATGGGAGAATACTTCACTATGCTTCTCCGCGAGAAAATTTCGCCATAGAGTTCAATCTTATAAAGTGTAATATATTGGTAATGTACTATCTAAAGGCAAATAAATTAGTGGATTATTTTTTAAAGCGAATTAGTGGATTAATGCTGAAGATATTTTAATGACATTAAATAGGTATTGTGTAAGGTACTTAAAGATGTTTCGAATTCTTGTTTGACGTAATAGGCATTTTTAATCTTCTAAACTCTGGAAAAGAGGATACTTTTGTTAGAGGCGTGAATGCTGCTTTACATTTCACATTACGCTATAAAACTTTGCCAATTTTAGAAATTGAATCTTATAGTGTGCCATGTATTTTGGAAATCTGGAGTATCACTGGTAATTTAAACACAGCAGCTAAAGGATTTATCCCCTACGACTTTTTTTTTGTCTTTCATTTTCCTTTAACTGTAGTTATTAAAAAGATTAACTGTAATCTTTCAAAAAGTTTACATTTTCCGTAAACGACTCTATTTGCCAAATTCATGTTTGCTTAAAAATTTTAAAACTTTTCATTTATTTATTTTTTATGATCCTGTCAACGAATTGTTATTTCTGAGTTCTAACAACATCAGATTCTGTCTATGGGATAAAATAGCGTGAAAATGTCTCACATTTCAAAAAACTTAACATATCAAATAAAAGTGTAATAAGGGTTGTATAAATTCTTTAAACTGAAGATAGCACAAAAGCTTCAACATCTAGAGGACATAAACCCTAGAAAATTATAAAACGTGATGTTAGAAAATTGAAGTGGATCTTAAAGAAAATCAGATGAATACTAGCTCTACAAATTACGGACGACTTCAATTTTTCAAAAACAAACATTTTTCACAAAGCATTCAATAAAACATATTTGGCTTATAAAGCATATTTGGCAAATAAATTGGAAAAATAACTTTTTGCAGTGGACAATTTTACTCTTAAAGTTAGTAAATAAATATCTGTAATATAAAAAATTATTATCGTTATATAACTCGTTTTCCAAATTATTTTACAAATTTTAGTCTTAAGTGTTTTTAAATTTTTATCCAAAATATTTAAATGTATTACTTTTCATTTCAGTGTGAATAGTTTTAACTTTTATCTAATATTTTGCATTACTTATCTAATTTAAATATTTTAGTTTTCTGAATTTTGAAATAGAAATTGTCCAAACTCATTATTAAAGCCAACATAATTATTTTTAAAAAATGATATAAATTCGTAAATTTATAATTATATGCAAATTTGTTGAAGGTAATGCTGCTGAAAGTAAAGAATATTTAGTATTTTTGTGAATTTGAACATTAAATATTTTAAGATAAAGGTTGTTCTCAAAATTAATTAAAAATTGAATATTTTTCAAGATGAGAGTAACATAGAAAAAGCATTATAAATAAAAGATAATATTTCAAAAATATTCATGTATAAACGAAACAAATGCTTACACTACCGAAGAGAAATAAATTCTGATTCCTTAGAAATTAAATTTAGAAACTTACATGAAGAAAATATTGGGAGAATTTTCGAACTATTTTGTTTTTCGACAAAAACCTTGACTCCATGATCAACATAACATCTATTTGAAGAATCCGTTTTATTGAATGTTCTTCTGGGTACTGTCAGTTTAATTTTTACCACTCTGTAAGTAAATATACATATTTCTTAATTTGAAAATCGTCATAATTACCATATTTTATGCTCAATATCTTCAAAAAATTTTATGATCATTGAGATACTTGTTCGTAAGTATTAAATTATATTATTACTTTTATGCTAATATTAGTATTATCTGCTTGTAGTCACGCATTAAATACCTAATAGCTGCATTTTTAATTATTTAATTAAATACTTTTCCTCGTTTTATGCCTGCAAACAAAATTTACTTTTACTTTTATTGAAATAATAGGGTTTTTTTTTCTTTGCTTTTAAAATAAGGATGAATTTATACCTTTTTTTACCTTCGAAAAAAAATTTTGTAAAAAATCTAAAGCGCCAAAAAAACAATTATTTGCCAAGTTATGGTAACCCTACTTTTACATCCTGCAAGCAAGTGGATAGCGAAGAGCGATGCCGAGAAAGGATGCTTTTAGTCCGTCCTGCATCCGCCGTCACTTGAGAAAATGTGTCCGAGGTTTTTAGGCCTTCGAGTACCCTCCTTTCACGCAGATGGAATGTTGAGAAGGTTGGAAAGAATAATAATAAAAAAAAAAACTTAAAAATATAGGGAAAAGAACGAACGCCTAAGATGGACGTTGGAAAAAATCTTATGGGGTGCTTCTGGTGGTGGATGTTGAAGTGTTTTTCAATGCTGAAAGCTGCAGAATGTGTTTTTTCCTCGATCCTTCAAGTGACACTTCCAAAAAAAAAATTTTTTTTTTGATTTTTTATTATTTATTCTTTTTGCTTCAACTTCACGTAGATTGGGCTAGAAAATTTGGTTTTTTTTTCTCCCCTCCCTACTTGTGTTTTTCAACATATGTTGAGAGTACCTTTGGCTTGAGTGAAGTGCTAGTCTGCTACTTTAGGGAAGTTTTACTAACTTTAATATTAAGTTAGGGTGTATCTCTGAGGGGCTGCAAAGTTTTTCAAGCCCTTTCAAAATAAAGTATTTAGAAGATGGCAAATGTAGAGCAAGAATAATTTTCAATTTGGAAGCTTTAAATTATCGATTGAATGTTCTGTTTTGTTGACTTTACTGTCTAGAAAAGTTAGAGATGTTTCAGTAAAAACTAAGCTATTTGAAGAAGAATTTTTGTTTTCACGATTCTTTTTTAAAAATATATATTAAACTAAATTTTATTTTATTCCATATAGGATTCGTTTATTTATAAGGATTGTAGATGTAATTTCTACTTCTTACTCGTTCATCTGAAAACATTGTGGTTAAAAATTTTCAACTCAACACAATAAGTTTTAAAAATCTACTCCTTATCTAATCTTTAAAACTATAATTCTTATTTCTTCGAGTTTCTGTACACATAATACGATAATCAGAAATAAAATTAATATGAGGAGTAAACAATGAGTATTTTAAGTACAGAAGAAATGTACAAAAATGCTTGAGTTCTAAACATCAACAGATTCGGTATAATTAC
Source organism: Parasteatoda tepidariorum (assembly GCF_043381705.1). Lineage (NCBI taxonomy): Eukaryota > Metazoa > Arthropoda > Arachnida > Araneae > Theridiidae > Parasteatoda > Parasteatoda tepidariorum. The sequence goes on along the minus strand of NC_092206.1, from coordinate 93,913,249 downwards.
TTCAAAATCACAGTTTCAAACATGATTAACCAGCCATAACGTGAGTATTAACCAGTCATAACGTGAGTATTGTATAATATATATCCCATTTCTCGAAAAAGACGAGCTCCTTTGCCAATAATCGGTATGGTGCATGGTGCCGTTTATATTTAAAATTTCGACAGCGATTAAAGATAGGATGAAAAATAAATCTAAATAATTACTTCGTAGCTAAGTTCTTAGTTTCAGTCAAATACAAAATTATTCGAAATGAATGTTTAACGTGACCCTGTAGCCTAAAAGAAAAAAAAAATCAAACCGGAAGTCTAACAGCCCTCCTATTGCGTCATAGCAGTCCAGATTATTGTCGATCAATGCATTCCTATCATCAAGAGGAAGTTATAAACGCCTCTAGTTGTACTGCCATCAGCTGATAATAGAAAAAACCTCCATTATTTACTTAAATTATTACTTAAGATAACCTGACAAATTGAATTATTATAGATGACTATAGTGTTGCCAATTTGCCCGTTTCTTTTTTTTGGTACCTAAAGAAATAAATAAACATATGAATTATACCACGGTACGTTTAAAATTAAATCAAATTGGCCAATCTTTATCGTATTCCTAACGTGTTCTTTAAAAATGCCAATTTGCAGAAAGTAATTTTTAAAACGTTTTGCGTATGGAAAACAATTACAGTTTCCACAATTTACTCATATTTATTTGAAGGAGTCTCTTCCTTTGTTTCATTCAAACCCCGAAAAATATTCGATAACTTATACCTCTAAAATTCAATCAAATTATAGTCTCTTTTGCTTACTTGTCTAATCCACGCTATTTTTTAATTCTAAGCATTCGAGACTATATGAAAATTTTTCTAATTGGCGTAACTAAAGCTGTGTTCACTGCTAACTTGATAATAAACATGCTTTTTTCCTAATCAAAACTAAAAAGTTATTATTTTTTTTAAATATTTTATTATTTTTTTATTTTAATATTTTTTTAATTTAGTAGTTTTTTTTAAATATTTTTTTTTCCAAATACAAACTTCAAGAATTATTTTAATATTTTTTATGATTGTGAATTAATTAATATTAATTTCAAAACAATTGACTTTCTAAAATTTTTAAAATTTTATTTTCTCATTGTAAACCTCAAGAAATATTGAAAATATTTTAATTGTTACTAAATTGAGAGCCCTCTAGTTCTCATGTTTGAAGTAGTGCCTTTATTCTTTCAAGTCAAACCTAAAATAAATAAAAATAAAACAATCGAAATTATTGAATAGGTTGTAAGCATATAAAATTACTAAAATTATAGCCTTCGCAGTTTTGTTTGGAGTTCTTTTTTTTTATTTCAAAAGCGACAATGTAACAATTACTTTCTATGTTTTCCGAACCATCAACAAAAATAACAGTTATTACTTCCCATTTCCGTCTAGAATTCAACGCAATATCTAACCTGCTGTGCTTTTATAAAAACATCTTTTTTTTTGTATTCTAATACTTTTGTTGAAAGCACCTACTACCACTTTTTTTTTATAAATAACTTGCCACTTATTTTCTTTTTATTCCATCAGCAGGACTGTACGTATCAAACTAACTTCACTGTCAAGGAACAAAAGCAAAGCGAGAAATGTGTATAAAGAGAAATTGGCGGAGAACACTTCCCAAAAACGGAAAGGAAGAAGAAAAAAAATGGCGGAATTGATGTACGAATTGCTTGGCGTTCATGCTCTGTTGCAAGGCACACACAAAAATGCAACGAACGCCCCACGATGAGCTAATAGAGGAATTAAATAGAGTTCTTTTTGTGTATATGCCCACCTCCCTACCGGGACGATTTTTTTTCATTCTTTTTTCCTCTTTGTGCAAGCTTCTCACGCATTCAGAAAAAGGAATTGTTCGTTTTGGAACTCAATTTCAGATGCCTCGCTGGCTTTTCGCTCGCATTGCGATTCTTCCATTTTTATATCATTTCTTTTTTATTATTTCACTCCCATAGTCATATTTAAGTGTTCTTATTTGAATTGTCTAAATTGTTATGGCTTCACGGCAACATAGCGTTTGTGAGGGGAAATTGAAGTGGAGGAAAAAAAGGGAGAAAAAAATAATCTACAAAAAAATGGCGAAGTAAAAAGAAATGCTCAATAGATTATGATTCCTTTTTTTTCGTTACGTTTCAGTCATTTATTTATTTAGAGTATTCAAATAAAAGAATGACAATGCCTTTTTTTATATACATATTTTTTGAGAATAGACGAATTTAACTCCCCCGTTCTATGATGAATAATGTAAAAATATTATAAACAAACTCAAAATTTCTGAAATGCTTTATGCTTGCGCACGAAAATGAGAGGGAAATGGCCATTTTGGAAGTAAAACGTGTAAACTAAGCGGAAATTGGTTCATGTTTTTACTTGGCTGGAATGATTTTAGTTCTAACTGAATTGCATTAAGCGTGAGAAAGGTAAGAACTTTTGTGCAAGAGTACTTGCATAATTTTTTTTGACAAATAGAACGAATAAAAATAATGTATGAATAAATAAATATTTTCAAAAAGGAATAAATTCTTAAAAATGTGAAAGTTCAGAGAAATATGCTTTGATTTTAAGTCATTTGGTAATAAATCTCTTAAATATATATTTTTTCGCTTTTAATAAGCAGCAAATTTATGTGGGAAACAATTACAAAGATAGAAAATGCCCTTGCAACTTGAATATAATTCTAATTATGTTTGAAACTCACTTAAGAAAACTTAAAAACGTTGAACTTTATGTACCTTTTTATGTATTTGAAAACAATAAATTTTATTAAAAATTATTTTAAACTGTCAAACATTAATTTTAAAAAAAATATTTGTAAATATTATTAACATTAAATTGCTAAATAAAATTATATCTAAGTCATTATAATAAGGCTTTCTTGAAGTAGTGTTTTTAAAAAAAAATTGAGGATTTAAAAAAAAAAACTGTCAATATTAATGATGCTAAGCATTTATTAAAATATGGTAAACATTATAAAGTACATTTCTAAAATGACGAAAAATTAAAAGAAAACATGAAATAAAGAAATTTTTAGAATGCTATAAAATATTCATTGCTAGGAGGCCCCTGTATCTCAGATATAGAATACTGGGAGGCTAAGCCCCTGCTCGCTAACGCTCATCAACCCTGATAATTGCTTCGTAATAATCGCTGGTTTTTTGCATAAAACAGTTGAAATTATTCAAATAAAAATATATGCACTGAAAATAACACTTTCGCTTCCACTTCCCATGTCCAAATATTTCCCTTAAGGATACTATTAAGATTTATTTATGAGTCAACATAAATCATTTTTCGAAAAATATTTTGAAATGACATTTGAAATTCAAAGTATATGGATAAAACAAATTTGATGAGTTCACAATTGTAATTTAATATTTTTGCTTACCAAATAAACGGGATGTACTTTAAATAAAAATTTTGCAATCAGCACTTTGTGCATGAAGCTGAAAGTTATAAGTTCTAAATCATTTAATGAAACTCTTTAACTGTAATTCAAAATAGTATATTAATGTAATGTGCACCAAAAAATAATAATTGTAACGCAGAGCTATAAGCGATAAGCAGAGAGCTCGCCGCACTTAACTATACTCAATACTACTCAATAATAATTGTAAAACTGTTAATAAGATCAGACATAGATTTAAATAATTTTATCTTAAAATGCAAATTACATTATTCTAATAATAATAATAAAAAAAATTCCTCCTGAACTCGTAATTTAGAAATCAAACAAAATAAAAAAAAGTAATAATAACAGTACAGGTAATTTTTACCTTTAAATTAGGGCAGTGTTTCCCAAACTTATGACTTTTGAGTACCCTTTCTAAATTTTTCGTAACTCTGCGTACCACTAATAAGAAAATTAATGTATTTTTTACTACAAAAAATTGCGCAAAAGTTAAGCATCACAACTGGCTGTGACACCACTCATTATTAGCTGTTAACTCTGCAAAAAAGAAGCCAATAGAAAAATACGAAATCGTAAATTCTCATGGCTGGCTTTGTTTTTAAATATTTTTTTTTTTGAAATTTTCGTTTGTTGCAAGATATTTCGCATAGCTAAACTGTTCCCGTACCCCTGGGGGTACGCGTACCACACTTTGGGGAACACTGAATTAAGGGAACAAAATTATTTATGGGAAAACAACAACTATATGACTTATATCAATTTTATACTGATGACAACCGAACCAGTATGAAAATTAATGTGGGAAAACTGGATCCTACCATGTGATTTTCCCGACAATAAAAATGTATTGACAATAATGGAAAATTGCGCCACCGTCATTAGATTTTTATATTTAGTAAGATATTAGTTACAAAAACTCAACAAGTTTTATTTTAATTAATGAAAGAAAAACAACCCTCATGAACAGTCTACGAGGATTGTGAACCCTCGTTGAGCTTACTCGACCCCCACCTTAACGTTCTTCCTGGTATCATGCACTGTTAAATTCACGTAAACGTATCATTATATCTCACATAATGATGCCTTTTTATTTTATATTACTTTTGCGTGATTTTTATTTGTAAAAAAAGCGCCAAGGAGACCTTTTCACTAAAGACACTCATCTGTAACGCATCTTGTTTTTATTTTATTTTACTTCCATTCGAATTTTTTTTTTCTCGCCAAGTACAGTGACATGAGCACCCGCACACTTCATGTGTCACTGTAGACGGATCTGTTGGTTATGTAAATAATTTACGGCCGATTGTGCGTAAACGAACTTCAACATGCGTGTCATTTTTCTTTAAGAAATAAAAAAAAAGGGGGGGGGACTTTTCTTTTTTCTACTTTTCTTTCATCGGTGCATTTGAGTAAATAAAACCGTGACTAATGCTTAATTAGGAACTCTGGTTTTTATCTTGTATTGTTAACTCATTTGCAATTCAAATTTTAAGGTTTTTCACCCCATTAATTCTAAAAGCAATTACTTCTTTATTTCGTTTAAATAAAAAAAAAAATGAAAGATTTGCTTTGCTTTGAGTATTTTTTACATTATTTCCCTCATTTTAAAAGATCTGAGATGCATTTTAATGTGTAATATCCGATATTCGTTGGATTTAGTACACTAAAGTTTCCTCTCTTAAAAAGTAATTCCAAGAAAAGAAAAAATTAATCAAGACTCGTCTGTGTATTTTCTAAAGATCAAATTATTTTAAGTGATGTTTTAAATAAAACAAACAGCTACAGGAAAAGTTCTCTAATGTTGTGTGTTCCCAACCTTATAGGTACAGGGACCCTCCCAAAAAATATAAAATAGATAAAATAAAATAAAACTAAAAGGAATATTTCGCAACACCTTTCCAAACACTGTTGTGAAAAAAAGGAGATAAAAATATCATAGGATAAAGAATAAAATTGAAATATCACAGTTTAGACAAGTTTAGGTTAGTTCAGCGAAATAAATTCTTAGATTTGATCGCAGAAGCATTACTACTTTTTTGCAACATACTACACAGGAAAAAAAATTCTGTTAAACTTACCATACTATATGGCAATGACATTTCTGGGAAAAAACAACAACATAAATCTAGTATTAAAAACCAAAATGTACGATATTCAAGCCATCCATTTGGTAATTTTTTCTGCTCCTATGGTAACGGTTTAACGTAAATTCTGGTTTTCAAAACTATAGTTCTTATTACCACACATTTAGTAAAAAAATACAGAACTTAAAAGTAAATTTAATTGAACAAATGATTTTATGCCATTCTCTAAGGTATCATGATCAGCAGTTTTTACCACATTTACTAAATTTTGTCACATCTTATTAAGCATTTTGTATTACTATTTTAACCAAAATCATTACCAAACCGCTTATGTCAAAATTACCGAGCTTTTTGGTGTTCCCTTAGAAGCAGAAACACGGTAAATTTTCCATATTTTTTGTACTTTTCAGTATGCTCTTTTTTTCCGGATAGTTTTGATCATAATTTTTTTTCTCTTTATCATCGTATTATTTAATGCATGGTGGCTTGAAAAATTTAGTTCATGAAGTTTCTGCACTCTTTTGTAAACCAATTTGCTTTTATCTGTTTCTAACATGTAGTCACGTGCGGACAAACTTTCAATGAGCGCGTTGTATTTCGCCATGGAGAGCTCGCCTCCCAACGAGATGCCTAGATTCGAATAACAGCAATGGATGGTCAGTAAGAATTCTGCTCCGCGATTGCACCGACCACAGTGTTGATGTAAAATTACCTTTGTAATAGACTGATCATGGCTTAGAATCCCCTTGCCATCGGACTAACCTTAAAAGGTTTTCGTGGTTTTCCCCTCCATGTAATGCAAATGCCGGTTAGATCCATCAATAAGTCCTATAGTCTGCTCCAATACTTGATCTAGGCATTTTATTATCTTCTAGATTGGATTCAAAATTACAAGATTATTGAGGTGAACATTGATAGTCAGAAATCCCAAAATGGGTAAGCTGTTATAAAATGGAAAATAGGATAAAATTTTTAAAACAAGCTTAATCACATATTTAATTGCGTAAATAACGAAGCAAAATGTAATCAATACTAAAACAATACTTTGTACTGTAATTTCTTTAAACTACATTTGTTTTGTTTGCAGTCTGAGTAAAGTACCCAGCCGTGGGTAGTGATTAGCAGGTTGAGAAACGCTGGTCTAATGTTAAAAAATCATTATTTTCTCTATAATTTTTCTTTTTTCTACTAATTTACAGGCAAGGTTGTTACTAATTTAAGATCAAATAGATTTTAATAAATTTTAAAGTACGGTTTGCGCAGGCACTGATGGCTCAGTAGTTAAGGTACTGAGAGCTATTATCGTGATAGCCAGTGGATCTATCCTCTGTGGAGAAAAAAAAAAGTCAACCCAGCTTCACATCGATGGTTCTCGAAAGTAAAGGTTGTCGGTGAGTAATACTGACTACATTGCGACCATTCATACCACTAGGTCTTGAAATCGTGGAGTCTTGCGACTCTGTTAGACTAACAACTGGTTGTTCAATTAAAGTGCTTTATTTTTTCTTGTATTCGAAATTTTTTTTTTTTTTATCTCTTGCGTTTAAAAAGCTATTTACAATAAATTTTCTTGATATTTTTCATAATTTTTTTTTTTAAATCAAGAAAGATTAATTAGATTGAGCATGGTATTAAAAAAGATTTTTTTTCAAAATTATACTTAGTAAATATATTTTCAAACATTTTTTAAGTGATTTTTTTTCAAAATAGTTGCATAATTCATACTTTCTACATAAAGGTAATCGAGAAATTTATTTATAAGTAAACAACAAAAGTCAATAAAGAAATTTAAAAAATTTTTTGCTTATCTAGTTCCTTAAAATAATAGTTGTGTTTATCTGAGTTAATATTTCAGTAACACGCAGATAATATCTCTGATTATTCGATGTGACTGAGATAAATATAACTGAAGAATATAACATATATTTTTGAGGAATGACATGTTATTTTCTGAACAGATCCTAGAATATAAATCTCACGTTAAATAATCGCTATCTTTAAAGACATATTAAATCTGGAAATCGATCTAAAACAAAAAAGAAGATACATTTTCATGTTCGAATTTGAGGAAGATTAATTTTTATTCTTTAATCGCATAACATCGAAACAATGGCAATACACATTCGATTCGATGTAACGGTTATGAATTGTGGGCAGGTGGATATTTTTCATTAGTTCTAGTCGAACGAATATGTTAATCTTATTTGATTACACCGGCGTTAAAATATTGATAATTCGAACAGGTAAAAATAATGGGTAAAAAGAGAGGAAATCCGATGGTTCCTTTTATCTGGTAATTCGTTTTTTCCGACTAAAATGGGTTAGATGTTCGTCCAATCATGCGATACATTCATTTATGTACTTCCATCATGGTCATTCCGTGCGCCATTTTCGAACGAAAAAGAATGACCCTCGTCCCTGCATTAGGTTACTTTCATGTAATGACTTGTTAATGTTTTTGTCGTGGTCGTCTCTTTATCTAATTGCTTCAGAATGACTAATGTTATGACTTTAATGGATCTTTCATATTTGTTTGAGAATTTATCCTTTTTTTCCCTACGATTGAGTATCATTTGGAACTCTATGTATTAAAGTTAAATAATTGATTTCTTAAAACGTTGATATTTAAATTATTATCATCAGTTTAAATTAAAAAATTTTAAATCTTGATTGATACAGCATTAAAAAATTAAAATTAATTAATGAATTTTTATTACAAAACTTCATCTATGCTAAAGGCAAAGTTCTGATGGAGTTTTTTTCTAACGATGAAAAGAGATATTGCATTACATATTCCATTCCATTCCATATTACATTATAGTGATGAAAAGAGATTAGATTGTGCTATTCTACATATTTAGATATTTTAACTAAAAATAAACTTATTACTATTATTGTTATTATAATTTTTGATCAAATTTTTGGAAAATAATGAACATAAAATAAAAGTTCAGAAAAATGAAAAACAACAATTTTACTTCAATTTCTCTTCAGAAAACTTAAAAAAAAAAAAAATTACATTTTTGATAACCTGAGTTTTTTTTAAAGACTAATGAAAATGAAAAGTAGATAATTTTAAGTTAAGAACTTTTTTAAATTATTTTTTTTTAAAAAACTAATAACAAAAAGCAAAGACAAATTCATGTATGTAGTATGTTTTTTTTATCGAAATAAATCAATTTTTATAGTAAAGCATAAAGTTAAATTTCTATCAAAAAGATAAACATAAAATTTTGAATGGTTTTTATTTCTTTAATAAGCTCATAAACTATTTATGATTAGTTTGTATACATATGAAATAGTTTTTAATATTATTATGAAATAGTTGCGAAAATATTAAATATCTGATGATTATTAGTTAGCTAAATTTAATGATTTGAAGCAGAAATAAAACTACTTCACACTCATTAAATAATATCTCTTTAGTTGTACGAGCAACAACATCTTGCCACCCAATTTCAAATACACCTCGAGTTCATAAAAAGCAAAATAAAACTTTAATGAAACTATAAGTTCCGTCTCTTACCTCTCTAGCAATCTTACCAATAAAACTTAACTATTAATAATACCGTAACCATAAAATGGTTGTATACATCTAAACTCTTCTGTATCACTAGCACTTCAAAGCTAAGCTTAATTATAAAGAGAGAGAGAGAGATAAGACATGTCGTAATTTTAATTAAAATAACATGGTGATAACAGGTAAAATGATTTCCAATTAGTTCAGAAATAACCGTTCTCATTTGTGATAACTATTTCCATTCACCTGTTCATCATCAACCCTTCCTAGAGGCTTAATTTCAAATCATACTCGGTAATGAACACATATTATGATTAGGAGAGATAGGCATGATTAGGTACAGAGAGCATTCAGCCTATGCAATTCTATGGGAAATGTTATTAGATTCGGCTTATACTATCACCAACTAAATAACGTATCAATAGTAAATATGGCACTAGCCCCTATCAATACATGGCAGTTGCGTTAGGATTACTCTAATAATAGAATATGCCATAAATGGTATTTAATTAAAATATTATGAGTGAGTTAAAAAAGAAAACTAAGTTAATTTAAAATGTCTCGCAATGAGTATTCTAAAAGGAATCTGATACAGCATACTCTTCATATCTCAAAGTTGAATGGACGCTCAGAAAATTTCGAGATAGATAGTTTTCGAGATAGCAAGTTTAGAACTAAATATGTTGTGAACAGTGGAAAAATATATAATAAAATATTACGCCAAAAATAGAGTTATGATACATGAGAATAATGACTAATTAACATGTTTGTATTGATAGTTAACTATAAGTCTAAATACAACAATGATATTTTATTTTTAAAAGTAAGACGTAAATCATTATTCATTAAATAGAAAAGAATTGGATTACAATAAATTTACATTGTGATTTTTCCAAAAAAAAATTACTTTTTATTTCGAAAATAAATTCGACATTACAAGGTTTTGAGAAGAAATTCTTCGACATAAGAATTCAAATTAACATTAGAAGAATATTTAACGCCAAGGGGAAAAATATTTTTTTGACATGACAAGGTTTCCGAGTTATCGAAGTTCCAGATACCGAGAGTATACTGTACTTCGTTTAAATGTGTAGGCAAATTTTGTATGCGTATTTGTTGAAAAAACCTTTCTCAAATAATTTTTAAAAATTTATAAGACTTCACACATCATTAACTAGTTAATAATCAAAAACAGAGTTCATGATGTGTTTGATTTTTTTAAAGATGCTTAAAAAGTAAAATTCAGTTTATAATTAGTTAAATTTTATAAATATGTTTATTATTTAAATATTAAATATTGGAAATGTTAAAAAGTAACAATATATTTCGAGCTATAGCGCATCATTAAAAATTCTTTCATGTACTGCATGCGAATGTTTGGTTCAAATTTATTAAAGAAAAAATAGCCTTATTATTAACTACTGAAAAACAGTCAAAATTAACAAATCATAAAAATAACTTCACATAATTTTTTTTAAATTAAATTTTTGAATTGGCAAAGTAAAATATGTTTCTTTTTGCCTTATCTCATCTGCAGGTTTTCAAATTTTTCTGATAACCATTTAATAAAAAACGTGCAGGAAAAAAAAGGCAATCTGAATTTCTGAATTGGTAACGCTTTCTATATGCTATATATAACATAAGAAGCTTTAACAAATCATTTTATGTTATTTCTTTATCTAAAATCTCCTTCTTAATTTATTGTTCAAAATTAAACGCGTTCTTACATTTTATTATTTACATCCGGCCTATTAGTTCCAAATTTAGATTAAAGTAGTAAGCTAGAATTAACATTTTGAGCTTTTCCCTTAACACAGCATGAGAACTGGAGAAATCCCTAGACTTATTTTTTTTTAACGAGATGTTAAAAATAATAGTGTATGCATGAAGCATTATGAAAAAAGAAAAAAGAAGTTTGTAAGAGTTTTAAAATGGCGTTTTATAAGTGACGTAATTCTTTACTTTATTTCATATTGAGTACTGATTTAGTAAAAACAACAATAAAAAATTTTGAAATTTTAAAAATCATTAGAAATTTTAAACAATTTTATATTAAAATCCTTTAAAATTTGAACTGAATGATCAATTATTTTTTTTGAAAAAATAATTTGATTTAAATCTATGGTAATTTTGTTTTGAATTCGCGAGTTATCTACGTAAATTATTAAATAATATTCATTCAAATATAAATTCCCTTATTCAGTACTTTTCCAATAATATGAACATGCTTAGATAAAAATAACTAGTAAATCAAGTTCTCTAACTGGGGATTATACTATAGGGTTTGTTCTAGAGTACTCATTCACTCTCCTCTCCCTAACAAGTGTTCATAATCTAGACATCATCAAACTATCAGTTCGTCTTTCTCTCGATACACAATCGATCACAATTCTAATAATCGATGATTAGAGGGAGGGATCGCGTGATCGCTTCCTAGCAACGTCCCTAAGAGCGAGAGGAAATCATCAGGAAATTGCCGGGGCATCATTCAGCCGGGGCGTAGAGGGAGGGCATCCTTAGAATCCTAGGGAATCCTGATGACGCACTGTCAAAGGGTGGACTGAAGAAAAGGGTTAGATTTCGGTCGTTCTAATCAGAGAAGGAATTCGAGATCTTTGGCTCGTAATCGAATGAAAGATAATTGGCTTTGGACGACAGCTGATGAAGCACAATCTACCCTCGAGGCTTGTTAAAAGGGGGCAATTGCCCCCTTTCTTTCATTTCGCCCAAAGAGAGGAGATTGCCAGCTTAAATAAAAAGAGATATTTTAACGAAAGCAATTGTTTGTCCTATTCAGTCTTCATTAATTCTTCTCCGTTTTATGGGTTGTACCATTGATCGTTAATTACTACGTTTTGGTGGGGGCTATTTTAATTAGAAATTACAACATTTACTCATCTTATAATGTTAGATTGGATATAGTTTAGATAATATTATTTAGTTGGATGAAGGGCTATGATTGAATAGCTTTATTTGAGGTGTTATGTCTTGAAACCAGCTCTGCGGATATTTCTGATGAAGCAAATGTAAATCTTATTTAGTCAGTTGATTTAGGAACTTTTATTTTTTTAAAGATTCGATTGTAATAACCAGGAGCAAGCCTGTAACGAGCTTTCACCGCATCTCACCTTGTGCTGATTGATAGATAATTACAGCTGGTTAGAATGGGCTAATTTAATTAGAAATTACGACATTCGCCTATCTTATAATGCTATTCAAACTACGGCTGAAATGTATGATTGTATATGGTGTAAATCGTGTTAATTAGTTGCATTAATGTAACGTTTGCGCAGTTCTAATGTAATGCTGGATGGTGGCTGATTTATTTAAGGCATCAAGGCAACCAGCTTTCCGGAAATGCATCCAGAGTCGAAAACAAATATTGCTTTGGAATTCAGAAATGAAATAATTTTGAGTCGTGGCGGCTCAGGAAATACAGCGTTCGCCTTCCAATGAGGTAAGCCGGGTTCGAATCCCAGCGATGGCTGGTCTATATGACTGGTCCGCACCAGGCTCGTACCGACGACAGTGCTAAAATAAATTATCTTCAGTGGTAGAAGGATCATGGATTTGAATCCCCTCACCACCAGACTAACCTTTGGAGCTTTTCATGGTTTTCCTCGCCATGTTACGCAAATGCAGGTTAGTTCCATCAAATGTCCTTCACTTTTCTCCCATTACTTGACCCAGGAGTTCCCTTGTCTTCTGGATCGGGTTCAAAATTACCTGGCTATGTAACTTAAATTTAGTAGTCATAAACTCTAAATTGGACTGGCTGTTCCTTGACTGACATAAAATAAAATAAAAATGAAATAGTTTTGATAGAAAACACAGGTTTTAAATTAAAAATGAAAAACGTGTGTCCAATTTAATACATTTTCGGAAGTAACAGAATAGAATATAAGTGAAACTAACTGCAATGAAACAGTGGTTAAGGCACTGATGCATAATTATGGTGGATTGGGGTTCAATCTCGGGTGATGGCTACGCGTCCACCAAACTTCAGGTGGGCAGGTGCTGTCTTATCTGGGAAATAAAGTTTGTCAGTGCACAATGCTGATCTTCTTAGCCATCACTATGCCATTGAGTGCGAAATTAAAGAATCCTAACTTCCATATTCTCTTGGCCAACAACTAGCTATACCTTATAATATATGGGACAGCATATCGGGTAATTAGGAGGTTGCTGTTATATTTTCACACTTTTATCAAAATTTCGAGTGTTCATTTCGAATAAATGGAGCTGAACTTCATAGATGTGAGATTCAATTTCATCTTTTAAAGAGTAGGTGATTAAGGGCTCGTTAACATTAAAATTTAGATTTCCAAAAAATGAAAATCTCCTCAAAGCAAAAAGCCCACCTGCGTTAAAATGCATAATTTGACAAACAAGCGATACTACGCGACAAGGGAATGACATAAGATTGTTCCAAATATCGCTCAATACCGAAAACGCCTTATTCTGTCATGTTGTGCTCAATTTTTAATAACCCTAAACTATCATCTGTCACTTCTTTTTCTTTTCGTTTCCAACATTTTATAATATAAATATTGCAATATTCTAATTTTAGGTGAATCCTAGGGTGTCATTTATTTTGGCATTTGAATTCAGACAAATTATATTTTTAAGAATTTTTTTAAAAATATTTTTAACTTTTGGAGTAACAAAACTTTGTGCAAGTCTGTTCAGAGCTTTCACCAGGATGCATTACGTTTCCACAGTACTGACGTCAAAGAAAAAAAATTCTCAGCGGAGCATTTAGTTTAAATAATTTTCGAACAAATTATAATTTTGATAGAAAAATCTAACCGTGGGAGGTTTTCTTGGTTTTTCTCACAGTGTAATGCAAACGCCGATTAGTTCCATCAAAAAGTCCTCGACAAAGACAGATTTCTCTCAATACTTGATCCAGGAGTTCCCTTGTCTTCTGGATTGGGTTCCACATTACAAGGTAACGGAGTTGACCATTGGTAGCCAAAAACTTAAAATTTGGGTCTGTTGTTCAACGACGGTACTTAAATACATTACGTTCCGAAGGGAATAACCAGCCTATGAATATGTTCGTTGAGCAGGAAAGCATCCTACTAATGGTGTTAAAAGCTATTGGTCTAATAGAGGTGAAAGAGAAGCAGGGTCCATTCTCGTCTTAAAGATTGTTTTCTTTGAGTGACTACATTTCGCGATTATGTTCAACCCAAAATTTTCTAGAATTTTTGACACTGTGGTTTTGAATTCATTCAGCATTGAAGTTACATGATTAGAAAATCGTGATAACCTCTTACAATTATACTTAATATCGTTTGTTTTTATGGAAAACAACATATTTCACATTAGGTTGTGTTTTATACAAGTCTGATAGGTTTTCTTAAAACAATTTTAAGCAAAAACGAAATCTACCAGCCTTAAATTATTCATAAGTTGTATTAATTCAACAGAATAATAATAGAAAAAAAAATTTAATGAATTAGTATAAAATAAAACTAAACAAAATATATAATTAATTTAGGTTTTAGTTTGATTTTGAAATGGTATAAAAAAAGTAAATATTTGCTCTTTGCAACAAAAACAAAAGTCTAATAAAAATTTGATAAATGTAAAAAAGCTATTTTTTTTAAAAGAAAAGAATAAGCATTACAATTTTCAATATTAAAAAAAAAAATATGTATAAATTTTGCGAAAAAATGAAACTGCGTTTATAACAAAAATTTAGAACCAGACATGAAAAGTATAAAAAAGCACGAGTTATAATAAATTTGCGTAATTGCATTTTATCAAACAGCTTATTTAAGTTAAAAGGAAATAATTAAAAACTCATTAGAATAACAAAGTAATTTATGGTAAGCCGAACATTAAAACTAATTAAAATTATATACTAAAATCGTTTTTACTTAAGTCTGCAAGTTAATTAATGGAATTAATTATTATAGAAACTTAAATTCATTGCATAAATCAATTTTAGCTAATTAGTTTTTAAAAATAAACATATAGTTAAAAAAGTATTAATATGGTAAAATTTATGTGAAAAAAATAACGTAATTTTTATTTATTCTATAAAATTCTGTGTACAATAATGCTTTCAATTTATAAATAAATAATTATAAAAGCAAAATTTTTTTAAAGCCTATATTGTTTATTAGAAAGCATTTTTTTTTTTAAATGAATCGCTCTGCTTCTTTTTTAATGGCATTTTTCTATACCACATAATAACGCGACCAAGTGTAAAATACTCATAATTAATTTACGTTAAAAAATAAAGTGAGAAAAAACGTATCTTCTAGCTTTTGAGCAATAATGCATTCCTTCCATGAAATAAAAAAAAATTATTTTAAATTCTTTTTTTTATTTTGAGGTGATTAAAATTAAGAAAACATTGCGGAACTATTATTTTAATTACTAATGGGAATGTTTTCATTTAAGAAAAAAAATATTTTTATATTTTAGTAGTTACATTTAAAAGCTGTAAAAATAAGAAAGTAATTTCTTCTATTAATTGCACTCTATTAATTTAGAAATGTAATTACATAAAAAATTTGACTATGAACTTAAATAAATATTATTTATTCCAAAAACAGTAATTTTTTTCCCATTTTATCATTTAATAAAACTATTAATGGTTCGTATTCTGACTAAATATTTAAAATTAATGTTCTTTTTTCTATGCAACAAAAAATATTTTAAATATTTGTTTTTGATAAAATAAGGTCAATATATTATTGAGAAAAATTTAAGAATTAAGAAATATTTTCAAAAAATCAAATAAAAACTGTCAGTTTATGACTAAAATTGAAGGTTTGCGGAATGCATTCGGTTTTTTGTTTTCAGTTAAAAATAATTATGGTAAATAAAACCAAAATATACGGTATTTAAACCATTCAGTTGGTAATTTTTCCGTTCACATGGCAACGGTTTACAAGAAATTCTGGTTTTCAAAATTATAGTTCTCATTGCTACAGATTTAGTTAAAAATACAAACCTGAAGAGCAAGTTTAACTGAATAAATTGTTTCTTTACCATGCTTATAGATTTATGAGAAAATTACCAAATTTTATCACTTATTATAGAACTATATTTTCATGATTTTTTTTTACCAAAATCATTATTGAAACGTTTTGCTAAAAATTATCGCTTTTTCGTGTTTTCATAGAGTTAGAAACATGGTAAATTTTGCCATATTCTATTAGTTTTGACCATACTTTTTTTCTCAGCGAATAGTCACTTATTTTTAAATTTCGTACATAATTGGAATATGGTTCAACTATTGAATATAGAATATTATTTACATAATACATTACGGAAATTTTAGATTTCTGTAATATTTATAATAATAATTGACGAAGGAAAATTTTGATTATTTTACCCAGCACTTAAAGCCTTCATCGTGAGATTTTAATTGTTATTTAAACTGTTTATGCGTCGCTTTATTAAAAATATTTATCTTAAAATGGGAAGTAGATATTTACTACTACTCCAAATAGTCGAGAAAAATTTTTCAATCAAAACTGGGAAAGTTGATTTTATCGGACTTCATAGATTAGAGCAAACATTAAGATTACTTATTTAAAAATGTAAGTTTAGGCTGAAATCCGTTCCATTTTCCATTTACTAGCATTGTATAAGCTTTAAAAAATAAATCAATTATTTTCGTGACTTGCTCATCCTGACCTTATACAAACGAATTTTTTAAAGGAGAAAAATAATTGAAAAGTATGCATTCAAATTGTATTAAATGTCAATCAAAATGAAAATAAACATTCAAATTTCAGTAAAAAAAATCAGATATGTTGAAGATTAGTAACTTTTCTGTTTGAAAACTCACTGACCTTGAAAGCTTATTCGGCAAATTTATAAAAACTGACTGGTTATGTTACTAATTTATGCCTTAATTATAAGGATTATGCGTGTTGAAAAATTTCCGTACTTAAATTTGTCGTACTTAAATGATCACAGTTCACACTGAAGAGCTGAATTCGAAAGCGAGATAATAGAACAATTATAAACTAGAATAAATCCACAAAAGGGGCACCCTCGATAATGACCAATGTAATTCCCTCAACTGATCAAAATTAAAGCAAAAGTAACCTCGTAAGGATGCACAGAAGGGGAATAGCTTTAATTAAAAATCCCGTAAACTCCCTTTGTTTCCTTACTTCCCCCGGGGGGTCATTAAATTAGTTACGGTCGAATAGAGAGAGAGACATTCTAAATCCCTCCCAAACATGTATAGCGTTTACTCTTGCGGCCCTTTCCAAAATTAAGCATCTAATCAAATTACAGCAGCCCTAAAACGTCCCATTTAGTTAGCGCAGAACCCTACTGTCAATAGACTATGTGCAAATCGTTAGTCTCACGAACACATCCTCTGTAGTTCTATATATCACGTGATCTCTCCACCCCCCCCCACGACGTAATAATGACGATGCATTTAAACTGGAACCGTAACTGGACGTGGACTTGCAGAATGTCCAATATTAATGACGTTTTACAGTTGCCTTCAACGTTACATTTGTCATGCGTCCATTAGGTGAACCGGAGAATTCCGGATGAAGCCGGAGATCCATTCTGGCTGATTTGGGACAATTCTGATCCCTGGTTATGATAGTTTAGGAGGAGTCTTCAATGCAATGACAAGTGCACGAGTCGTGTATGGCATGACGTATGCATATGTGGAAATTACCCCTTCTGATTCTCCAGCCCCCTTTAGCCAAATTGGGGGGCTTTGTTTGCACAATGCATTGGAATGGAAGTTTAGGTTAAAGTGCCTATCTCTCGTGGGCAGTAGACTCATTCCTTGTGGATGGGGATTTATCTTGAATTGTGCCAGCTTTTGGCGAAACCGCCCGTATGTGTTTTGAGGATTAGGCTAATGGTTTTTGCATAAACCGTCAACCCTTCAGTCATTGTGAGAATGGATTTGACAGGAAAATTGGTGAGAATTATTCAGAATGTAAATTTACAATCTGAACTCGAGATTGGAGTTCACCAGACATGCATTTTTAATTTCTTGTAAATTTAGTAACTGTTTCAGACGAGTGTTTTATTATTATTAATTTTTAATTCATCTGCATTTGAAGTATCCCCACAAAATTAAATGAGCCAAGAGGATGTTTTTACAAACATATAAACATAAAAAAATTTAAAAAAACATGCATGTTAATTTCAAAACTTAATAATTTTCTGATAAGAATATTTAAAAGTAAATGTATTTAGATTAAGTAATTAGATGTAATAAAATTATTACCAAGTTATGCAACGAGTTTTACTTTTTTATAAATAAACACAATAACTTTAACCTGACGCTTAAAACATTAGTTTAGTAACATAAAACTAATTGCAAATATCGTGTTAAAATTTTTCTTATTTGGATTTTTTTTAAATATTTCGAAGAAAAGTTTTTTTTTAAAGAACATAGTGAAAATATTTTGCGAATTTCATGGAATTTCTCAATAATATAATTGTATTTATTGTATACGTGAACTCCAAATTCTTAATTCGAATTAATCTCTCTCCCTCTCTCTGTATAATTTGAAATTCATTTTAGCATATATATAAAGCTCATTTAACATAATAGAAACTATAAAATTAGCTATTCTATGCTTTTCATTAGAAAACAAACCTACTAAAGAAATTATAAAAGAAGTGAGATATTACAATGTAAATAAAATCAAAAATATATATTTAAGTTTTTTTGTTTTGTTCTGTTCTTAATGATTTAAAACCGACTAGAAAAGTTTTATTATTTTGATTAAAAATTCTGGCAGAGTGTTGTTCTAAATTGCAGTAACTTTAAATTGTGAAGTAAAATTTTGAAATAAACAAAAAATAAATAAATAATAAAAATCAATTTGATCATTTGAAAGCGTCGTTTAATTTTTGAACATTTTTAATTTGTTACTATTAATGAAAGATTAGTCTGTGAAATGAATGACGAAACATGTGAAGTGAAATGATGAAACATTAATCATAGTTCTTTCTGAAATAATATTTATATATAATATAATAAAATAAAATAATTAATCTTTACCGTATTTTGAAAATGATTGTTATTAACTTTTTTTCGAAATTTAATTAATTTTGTTACTATGTTACTTAACTTTTTTTCGTCTGAAAATCGCAAAGGTTTAAATTTATAATTTGTAAGATGTTGTGTTATCATTATTCATATAAACTTATGCAACAGAAATTTACGAAATATTTTTTCAAAATTTTATTAACAATAATAGATAATTTCTGCACATGGTTTTCTCCTAATTATTTTGGAAGTAATATTTAATTAAGAAAGTAAAATAAATAAGCAGTTTTCAATTCTGAAAAATGATCGTTAATAACTCGTTTCGATATTTAAGTAATTATTTTATTTATGTTTTCTTTATCAAGATTTACAAAGATAAAAATTTACATTTTTGCCACTTATCACCTTAACGGAAACACATTTATATATATATATATATATATATATAT
>NC_092206.1:93822263-93893733 GCF_043381705.1 Parasteatoda tepidariorum | reverse complement strand
TATATATATGGCACGATTTTAGATAGTTAAAGTGAATTAAAACTATTAAATTTTGATTGATAATATTTTAAAAATATTTAATTGAAATTTAAAAAAAAAAGAATTTATTGTTAGTATTTTGTTTCGAGATTTGAGTTGCATTGCTCAATGTTATAACTTTATCTGCTATAAAAATAACAGAAAAAAAATCTGTGACAAAATATTTTTGTCTGTGACTTGTTTCGAAATTTAAGGAAATGTGATTTTCAATTCTTAAGGATTAAAGAAACATAGTTTTGAATTCCTAACTGCGAGAGTTGTTTTCGCTAATCAAGTAAAGTTATTAAAAGCTAATTTAAAAACAAAGAAAAAAAAATAAATCGACATTTTCACATTACACATTTTTATTCATTACTTAAAAATTATAGCATAAAATTATGTAGGAGAATTGGGTTCCCCACGCGAACACATTTCCAAGAATCATAATGATAAACGTAGGGGGGGGAATACTCCCCCCTTCGTATCCTTATTTTTCTTCTAGTAATAATCCCAAATCCGACACCTTCTTCACACGTTTATATTACTTAGTAGTAATTCAGAAAAGCTTCATCAAAACTAAGCAAAGGAAAACGAGTAACCCCACGACGATGACATTAAAACGCGATCCTGAATTTCATAAATAAATAAATAGTCCCTTCTCTAATGACGGTTTTGTGCTAGGCACGCGTCAATAAAACGCGTAGGGCGTCGCGCGTGCTTATTTCTGTTCTCCCTACCCCTCTTCTCCACTCAGAAGAACGGGTGGTTCTGACAGATAAGGGCGACCCCGCTTTTAAAAGAGCACACTGCTAAAAGAGCGAGAGAGAAAACTTGCCGGAGTAATCATATTCATTGGGAAAAGCACTCGCGCGCCATTCTCTGCGGCCTGGGTTGCTGGATGGTGAGATTTATCCTTCTTTGGCGATGACAAAAACTTCTGAAATATAACGGAAAGTGAAATTTTCGATTTCAATAAAAGGTTCGAGTAAGTTTTTAAATTTATTTAGGAACTTTATCTAATGCTTATAAAGGATTTTTTGTCGAATATTTTTTAAAGGCTGTGTTTTGAAGACACTGACATCTTATAAAATATTACTTAGTAACGAATTATATGTTATTTTTCATAATTGTTGTGGTCAGCGTAATCTACAGATTATGTGGTGTCGAAATTGGAATCAAAACTCGATTTCGATTCCAGCAAACAGAAAGTTAAAACCTGTAAATTAAAAGAAAAGGAATTAAATTTTTTTTTTTTTTTTGATTTTATGAAAATTATATATAGAAATATTTAAAAGTGTTCGCCAAAATATTAGTAGAATGAATATTTTTAAAATTAATTCTCACAGACTTGCTTTTGAGTCTGTGCTTAACCGAGCTATTGAAAAAGAACACTAAAGATCATTGAAATGATTGAAAAATCGAGATTATTGAAAGAATTATTTAGAGAATCTAAGAATTGAATACCTGTAAGCGACGTCACGTGTGTGAATTATGACCTTTGTTTATACCACGATTCGGCAGCCAATCAGGTTCAACACATACGCGTAACGTTGCTTGCTGTCATCCAATTAAATGAATTCAAAAATTGGATTCAGCTTGATGATAAGTCAAGCCTAATAGCTGTAACGTTAACACGCCAAGCACAACCACATGATTTCCGCTGTATTCTTCTTCTCGAGTTGATAGTACCCAATATTTATATATTTTTAATTTGAAAATTCGGAGACAAAATCTATTTAGTTTAAGTTACTAGGTTATAGGAAAAAAGTTTGCGAATGAACAAATATATAACTCGTAATAGTTCATAAATATTCAACAAAAAAAAATTTTGTTACAAGATGTGCGCGCGTGTTCTTGTGTAATATAAATGGTTTTTTTCTTACAATAGTTTTGTACAATTTTAACAAAGATTTTGTTCAATGCGGCTCAATTGGGTCTAAACATTTAGCTAATTTTATTTCTATAAAAAGAGCTTATAATTTGTTGCAAGAGGATAAATAATATATATTTAATATGCAAGAAATATACTTTTTAATCTTAAATTCTGAACAAAAATTGTTTCACCCACTTACAAAGAGCTAAGCAATGATATAAGAATTTCATTGCTTCTAAAATGCATGTTTTTCTAAGACGTGATTAACATTTATAATGAAAAACAAACCTGTTTAGTTCATTTTTCGTAAGTACCCTTTTTTACAGATGTAGCTAAAATCAAGGGAAGATCTGAAGAAACAAGCGTGACATAAAGTAATTTTACTCTATAAATTAATTATATTTTGAAATATTCACAATAATTGAATTTTTGCTTAAAAAATATCTGGGTGTAGTGCATTTTTGACATTAAAAAAAAATGGTGATTGTGTGCTGAGTGACTGGATCATTTTAATCGGCATTGTATTTAGGCTCCATGTAGTCAGAAGTGTTCGTTAATTTTGTCCTATACGTCACTTTATAATTTTTTTGAATGGTTCTGGCAATATTGCATAGACAATTACAAAATAAATAACGAAATTCTGATCAATATCTCTTTGATTATTAATTATATTGTATGAAACAAAAACAAATGAATCGTTATATGTGCAATATGCTATAAGATAACTAAACAATTTAAAAAAAAGAAATGAAACTAGAATTTAAAGCGAAGACTTTTATCTTATCTTTACTTTTTTCTTCTCATAAGGAATGATATTTCTTTATTTTTTTATTATATTATCATTAGAGTCAGATATAATATTTACTATACATTATAATATATTTAATATTCTTTTCTAAATTTCTCATAAATGAATCTAAATATTTCGTAAAGAAATCTCTACTTTTAAAATACTCTAAATAGTCTTAATTTCAAACTGAACAAGCTTTAAAACCTTCATTATGTACCTCATTAGAGGAAGTCAGTTATCAGTAATTGTTGCCATTCAATACTAAAGAAATAAAAGATCTAAAATAACCTCGCTTGATTTAAACTTGCTTAAAGTCTATGCAGATTTTTAAATCAGGTTCGAGAGTATTAAATGAGTTCGCATAATCTACTTGACATAAAGCTTTAAATAAGTAGTTTTCGTTGCATAATAACTAAACATACGTTTAAAATCTTAAATCTTTAATGTACTTTTCATTTAAATTCCTGGAAGACTTCACCATAAAATGAAATATTTATTCATTCCTTTTAGTGTGTGATCATAATTTTCATAATCACCCGTTTGGGAACGAATAATAAACGCTTCACCATCTTCTGTCTATTCCCAAAAGCATCTCTTCTAGCTCGGGGGTTTTTCATCAATGAAAAAGCGTTTCGTGTAGGTCATTACATTATCTGGTTACATTGTATGAATCCAGTAGACTTAAGTGAATATGTTTTCATGTATATCTGTTATCGTGAATGACCGAAATCAAGAGAATGTCGACTTTCACCGGTGAATGTCAACAATCTCATAGTCGCTTTGGTGAATGTCCGAAATGTTTTTTACATCGGATTTTATATTAATTTATTCGTTGATATTGTTATATTTATTCGATATTTTAATATCTGTTGAGGATAGATTAGGAGAAACATCAGTGTTCGGGGTACCAGTTAAATGCATACTGGGCAGTGGTACCTGACCTTAAAAAACATTGATGTAGGGCATACCGGGGAAATGTATAATGGGCAGTGGTTGTGAACCTTAAAAAAAACTTTGATGTAGGGTATACTGGGCAGTGGCACTTAACTAGACCTAGTATATATTTCGGGCATTTACCAAAGCGACTATGTGATTGTCAACATTCACCGGTCTAAGTCAACATTCACCAATTTCGGTCATTCACAGTAACCATTTGAATATATAAAAAATGTTGTTTCCTTGCTGCCCGTGAATTTCTGGGATGATATCAATAGGGATTTACAAGCTTTAAATAAAGAACCTTGATTGTAAAAAAAATTTTTTTTTTTGTAAAAGTAAAAATTTTATTTTATTAGTGAATGTAAAAATTTAAGTTCACTAGTAAAAAATGAAATCAACTAGAACGTATCATAATTTAATTTTATATTTAAATTTAAAATTTATTAAACTAAAATACAAAAAAAAAGATTCAATTGTTTTAATGTAAAAGTTATAATTTTAATGACATATTTAAAGGGATAAGTATTTTAAATAAATTTGTATGATTTATTTGCAATTGTAAAAATTATAAATTATTAGCAATATTAAAAAAACCTTCCCTTTAAAATCCATGCAAAAATTAATAATGAAAAATAATACTTTTCATGTGATGTTTTTGGATGAAAAATGATTTAAAAATTAATTTTGCTATGAAATATTTCATCATTAAGTTGTGATATTATTATAATAGAAATGGAAGTATTGTGTTAAATTATTATTTAGCACTAGTCCACGTATAAACAGATTAATAATTTTTTAACAATAAGCAGTTTAATAAAAGTTTTTATTTTGTAAGCAACAGTTTTAATCTCTTAATGCTATGTCCTTGTTTGTTTTATATTGTGATCGTAAAATTTTCCGTATTAAAACTTTAGTCCTTTATTGGTATGCCTTTGTTTAACTATGATCATAAAACTTATTTTAATCTCCGATCGCTATAGTTTTATTTGTTTTATGTTAAGATCATGAAATTTACCTAATTATTTCATCTTTTAGTCTTTGATTACGATATCTTTCTTTATGTTAGATTATGATCATAAAGTTTACCTTATACTGACAACATTAGTCTCTCATTGATATATCCTTGTGTGCCTTATGCTATGATCATAAAATTTATTCATTTTATGCACACTTTATTTTTATATTATATAACAGGTTTTAGAAAATGTCATTTTTATTTTTTATTTTTTAAAAAGTATTATAAAAAGGAGTTAAAGTTTATAACAATAAATTTTATACATTTTACAAAAATTGACTGTATTATGAATAATTTTAACTTTTTAAATGAATTTAAAAAGTATAAACACATTTGTTTTTCATTTTTCAACGAACTCTTCTATTTTTTAATGTTTGAAATTTAAATGGGAAAGCTATTTTTAAGTACTAATTCAGTTTCTATTTCTGAATTCCCAATTTAAAATTATATAATAAGCTTTATAAAAACTGAATACATTCAAAATGAAATTCAATATTTTAAAAAGAATAGTTGTATAAATATTATATTTTTATTTTTTTACGCAAACTACAATATAATAGTAATTTTGAAAGTTTTTTTTTTTTATTTTTTTTTTAAAAAAATTACTTTTTTAGCAAAATCTTTAGTATTTTTATTTTTAATCTTCAAACAACAAAACGATTTAAAATCAATAGTTAAAAGCTCTTTAAAATTCCACAATTTATTTCGTTAATTAACCATGATATAATTTAAGATTTGCATAAAAACAGATCAACTAGGAAGTATTATTAGTCAACTAAATACTAAGATTAGGCATTTAAAAAGGATTAAAGATTTAGTTTGATAAATTAAAGATTATCTTAAGGAATCGATTTATTTATGAGGGTATTAAGTTAATCAACAATTTCTTTTTAAACAGCGAAATAAATTTAGGATTAATTCGGCATTTTTCAAAGTAGCTCTATAGGTAGTTGTTCAAACAGTGTGACGGACATACAAACATTGTTATTCAGATAATGTCTAAATGTTTTCTTTGATTTTTATCTCGTGGGATATTTATTTGGTACGTTTGTAATCGCTTAATCAGATCTTCACCTTCACGGACAACTCGTTTTACTACTTTTCTTTTAATTTCTGAGTAGCTTATATATATATATATATATATATATTTAACAGCTGCATATATACACAAGCTGAGTAAAAGTTACCATAAAATAAGTTAAAAGGACGAGGGAGACATGGAAAATAATCATAAATGTTTTAACGAAAGGAAGAAAAATTATTAATAAGTAAAATATTTTTAAAATATTTAAAATTTAAAAAATATTTTGCTTCTTAATAATTTTTCTTTTCATTAAAAGATTTATATATATTTTTTTCTGTGTCTTGTCCATATTTTAAACTTATTTTATAGGCTCTGTGTGCTTGCAGTTTAAGGGAAGTAAAGAAAGTTTATTATTATTTTTCTTAATTTTGTGTGTTTTAATGTATCTTTTATCGTCAAAATGAAACTACGTTAAAAGCTGTTAAGTTGATCACCTCTGAATGNATATATATTTTTTTCTGTGTCTTATCCATATTTTAAACTTATTTTATGGGTTCTGTGTGCTTGCAGTTTAAGGGAAGTAAAGAAAGTTTATTATTATTTTTCTTAATTTTGTGTGTTTTAATGTATCTTTTATCGTCAAAATGAAACTACGTTAAAAGCTGTTAAGTTGACCACCTCTGAATGTTTCTCACTTCTTTAAGTTTACCCTCTTAATAAGTTGACCACTTGTCTAAATAGACTATTAAAATGCTGACGCAGTGGTCGAGTATTTTATTCAGCTGTATATAGAAAATAAAACTAAAACTATTATTCCATTTTAAATAATTGTTTGCGAATCATTTTGGGTACCCTTATTGAATTTCGACAAAATAAAAAATTAATAGATTTGCCACACTTATATTTATTAAACACACTGTAGTTAAACTTATCAAATCAATAGTTTAACCTACTGATATCAAAGCTTTAGATGAAGGCAAAAAAATATGATTTTTAATTTTAAAAAAAATATGTAGCTTAGACGAAAGTTAACTTATACAGGCGATAAAATATTTAGAAAAAAATTCAACTCTTTCATCTTCTGTAAATATTTTAGCTAACTTTAATTATTATCTAAAATGAAGATAAATTTTAGTTTCATAATTTTTTTTTTTTTTGCATGCTGGGTATTTTTATTGTACAAGAAACAAAATCCACCTGACTGAAATTAAAAGATGTTTATATGCCATTAAAACTGCTCTAAAAATTATTTGAAGCGAATTTTTTATCTTTCTTATAATGTTTTATTGCTATTAAAGAAATCCACCAACGAGGGTAAATATAATATTTCAACATCGAAAATCGCTTTGTAAAATCGTACAAAATATATAAAAGTATTAATTTTTTAGTGGTAAAATTTTACCCCTTGTTGCTCATAAATTGGACCCTGGGTCTCAAAATTTATTGAAACATTCGAATTTTATACTCTATAAGTACGATAATAACATTTCTTTTAAGTTTTAATTGAAACAACATTTCAAAAATCATTTCAGTAGAAAAGTTTAAAAAGTTTCTCTTCCTCGCCAAAGAAAGCGATAGAGCGCCAAAAAAGAAACACCCTCCATAGTTCTCCATCATCGCGGAAAGTAGTGTAGAAGGGATCAATGGATAGCGGATGGAATATGTGCTCAATCACTCTCCCACAGATTTGTTACGTATCCCGGCATTGCGCCATCGGGCTGCGACCCGGGCACTGACGTGTAGGAAGGGGGGGGGGTAGGACATTATTACCTGAATACCCTCTTTCCAGCCCACATAGGTTGGGAGACGTGTATAATATGAAGCGTTTGACGCGAGGGGTTATATTGGCATGCCTATGGTTCGGGCATTTCCTGTTTAAGATAGCTTTAGCTTATTACTACCCCAGCTTATACCCCGTGTCAGGAGCAGAAGAGAATGTGGGGGTGGAGGAAAAGAGAACATGATGTCTATCCGATATTGAAGTGAGGGCCGTAATTAAATAACCCCTACAGCATATAAATGGAGATTTAGAACTGCTTTTTTTACGTTGCCAAGATATTGGGTTAAAGGATATATATTACATATTTTGATGTTATAAAATTGAGTTTTTTCCCCCCTCTCTTTCAGAAATATAATTTGTTTATCATTTATTCATTAATCAAACAGGTTTTGAAGCTTGTATTGTTGGAAAATAATATTTATTTTAAGAGAAATATGATGTTCGGAAAATATAATAAATCTTTTATAAAAGGTGTTCCGTGAAACAAGAAAAAAAAAAAAAAAAAAGAGAAGAGAAAAGAAAAGCGGGCATCGGAAAAAAAAACGTACCTGAAGGAAAAGCCCGGAAAAAACGTACCTTAACTTATTGTATAAATTTAACTACCAACTGGATTGGAGCCGTTGAACCCGAATTTAATATAATTAAATAATTACTGAATCATAATTCGATAATTTAAAAAAAATTAAATTAAGATACAAAATTTAATTTGACGTAGACTTTGTAGATCTTTTAATACTTTATATATTTTAAATTGTAAATACAATTATAAAATGTAAAATAATATTGTTAAAAACAGTTTATCAAATAATAATATTTCCCAGGGGTAAATCTTTTAATGAATACCACATAAATTATAAAAAATAATACCACAAATTATAAAGTATTTCAATTTGATTCAATTTTTTAAATGTAATTATTTGAAAAAGTATTATATGTATATTATTATTGTGCCACAATACAATGAGTGTAATTATTTAAATTTAGAATAATTTTAGAACTGCTTTAGAGTCCTAATCGTTTTGTTAAATTGAATTAAGTGAGGAAGGTATTGTTCTGTAAACTTTAAATTAATCCTGATACATTAATTATTTTTTAAGAAATATCTAATTACGTTCAAGTAAATATTTAATTACATTAAATTCAGGTGCAACGCCCCGAATTTAGTCGATTGTTACATATGCACAATAACAAATGAGATTTGTTTCTGTTTCTTTTTTTCCCCATCCACCTTTTGTTTCAATGCGGAATACATGGTATTTCGCTATTACCGACCTGAATATATAATTTTAGATTACTCATCAAAAATAATTTTTTGATTCCTCGTCAAAAATAATTTTTGAATTCTTAATCGAAAATTGTTTTTAAGTTCCTCGTCGTAAATATTTTTTAAATTGTTCGTCAAAAATTTTTTTTTGATTCCTCGTCAAAAATAATTTTTAGATTACTCATCAAAAGTAATTTTTAATCGAAAATTGTTTTTAAGTTCCTCGTCATAAATATTTTTTAATTTGTTCGTCGAAAATAGTTTTTTGATTCCTCGTCAAACATAATTTTTTGATTCCTCGTCAAAAATAATTTTTTTAATTTTTAATCGAAAATTGTTTTTAAGTTCCTCGTCATAAATATTTTTTTAATTTGTTCGTCGAAAATAATTTTCTGATTCCTCGTCAAACATAATTTTTTGATTCCTCGTCAAAAATAATTTTTTAATTTTTAATCGAAAATTGTTTTTTAGTTCCTCGTCATAAATATTTTTTAATTTGTTCGTAGAAAAAATTTTTTAGATTCCTCGTCAAAAATAGTTTTTTCAAAATAGTCATCAATAATAATTTTTAGATTCTTCGCTACCAATGAAAATGGAAACAAGAACACTTTATAAATCTAATGAATCCATACTGAAGCGAAAAACATCAACGATTGTCGGAGATAGAAATTTAAAAACGAGTCATAGAAATGCCACCAAGTTTCATCTGGCAATTAAAATAGTTTTGATGCCCCACTTAAGTCAATAGTAATTTAACAGATAGCGTGTTTGTTTTCCATCGTTTGAATATTAATTTTTGTGACTGATTTTACAAATCTATCTCACTATATGACAAACTTGACCTTAAACGATATGATGCATAAACCTATAAGCGTATGAATGATTTTAGTACTATACTTTTTTTAAAAGGAAAAAAATTATAACACTAATAAATTAAATGTATTTATTTTGAAAATAACGAAGAAAAAAATTCTCAGCCGAGAACTACTACTAGATAATTCGGGAATTCTAACGACTTTACAAATAACAGGCGAGAAACTTATTAAAAATTGTAAATTTTCATCAAAATCCAAATTACAAATAAAAAGTTGCTAATAAAAGCAATGAAAGTAACTTTTACTACATTTTTTATCTACTAAGCCAATGAAGCAACTATGAAACAAAATTATTCCCCAAGGGAAGGGAATAAATTTTACTACATCACATTGAGTTACATTTTGTCGCAGCTAAATGGTAGCCTCTTCCAAAAATCTCGTTTTGTTCGAAATCTTTTCGAAACTCATTTTACAGTCGACCCCCCGAAAAGTTTTACATAATGGCCCCCTTTTGGACCTGAAATCGTCATTATTTTACCATCTCGCCCCAATCGGGAAAAAAAGGAGCAGAATCCATTTTAACAACGAAACGCAGTCAAATAACTCTTCGTCCCTTTCTTTATCCCGAATAAATCGCCGGGATTTATCCGGTTTTCTTCCCCTTTACTTCGTCTTTCTCTCTTTCCTGTTTTTTTTTTCCTGTTATTATTTTGATTCTGAGGTGCGCTCCCGAGAAGTATTGGCAGTATTACTGTACATTCTTTCTAGTACCCCCAAAAAGAAGAGCGGGCCAAGGAATATCTGTATCGTCTTTTTTTCCTTCTTTTTTGTGCTTAAAATAGGGAAAAATGTTGATGTTAGGGATGTTTGTTGTTGTGCAACGGAATAACTGTACATTTTTTTTTTGTATGTGTTATTATTTTTGGATGGTTCTGAATTTCGAATGTTTTTGCTTTAGGAAAAAAAGAATCTGATGTGTTCGCGAGCATTTTAAGAAAAGTTTCAAAATATGTTTTTAAACAAATACCCCATGCATGTTTAAAAACAAATGCTTTTTTAAACAATTTATTTAAATCTATTTAAATGGATTTTTCTTTAAAAAAAGGCATAGCACTTTTTAAAATACAAATTTATATTTTCAGTTATTTTTAACAGAATAACTCTCAAATACTGTTTCACAAAAAAAGTTCAAATATTTTGAAATCCCATAAATTCTATAATCAGCAATAGTGGTCAATCCTTTACGATCTCAGAGTTGCACTAGGAAAAAAAGTATGATCAAAACTATCAAAATGTGGTAAAATTTGTCGTGTTTCTTGCTGTGTGGGAACACCAAAAAGTTCAATAATATTTACCGAAGTGCATTTGGTAACGATTTTGGTAAAAATTAACAATGAAACATGGTTTTATAATGTGTTATGAAATTCGGTAAATGTGGTAAAATTTGATAAGCTAGTCGTAAAACCATTTATTTGATTAATTGGATTTTTTAGTTTTGTATTTTTTACTAAATATGTGAGGTAATATGAACTATAATTTTGAAAACCAGAATTTCGGGCGAACCGTTACCAAATGAATGGAATAAATACCAACAAAATTGTTTTGATACCGTATACCAGAAAGAATTGTTTGAATACTATTTATTAAGCAGAATTATGCTTCTTTCCCTCACCAGAAATGCCATTAACATTTAAGGTAGTTTTACCATATTTTTTTTCTTCATTTACTAGCGTAGTTTTGTAATTTGTAGTTCTGTAGTTTTGAAAGCAACTCAAAATACCAGAAAACTCGTGAATCAAGCTTTGAAAAAAAAAAAAAAAAACTCGCCTTCGTGAATTTTTTTTTTTATTGAAACTATCTCCGATGGTGCTATGTAGAAAGAAAAACCACGATAAAGTAACGCGTTTAAACCTTTAACAAGGAGACGCTTACCAATAATCCTCCGTTACAAAACTATAATTCTTAATGGGAAATTCATTTTTTTATTTTTTGCAATTTTTTTGTCTATTTTTCTCAATTTTTATACCTTATAAAAACAGAAAAAAACCAACCAGGATTCTTAAAATTATTAAATTAATTGGTGTACTAAAAACCATGGTTATTGAACAACTTGCAAATGTAATTAGAAACCTGACTAAATCTTTGTTAGAGGCCATTCTTAAAGAAAATCTATTAACTGAAAAGACAATATGCAAAATACATTTCTGCATTAAATTAAATGTACATTCTATTTATTTATGTCAAATAGCAATTTTTTATTAATAATTTACTGCGTAAAAAATTTTAGTGCCTTTTTCCTTCCCTTCATTGCAACAATGCTTCAGTGTATGCTAATTTATGGTTTATAAAATGTTTTTCTTTCATTTCTTAGGATGTATCTCGTATGAGTTTCCAATCTCCCATTGTTAAAGAGATGTCTACTGTGTCGCATATCCCGACCTTAGACGTAAGTACTTTTAATGTTTTATTAATTTTTTAACTTTAGGTACTTTTTTTTATAATTTTTTTTTTAAAAGTTGAAATTATTTTTTACATGGAGCATGCCTGTGCATCGTTAGATAAGCGAATTTTATAACTGAGTGCAAAAATATTTTGATTCGATTCAATAGCTCCCAAAATATGCAAACTTTCGACAGCTCGCTTGCCTTAACTATTAATACCTTGACATATCTTTTGGCCATACTATGCTTTCTAGATTGCGGCTAATCCTCATATTTTGATGATCAAGATTACAAATCCGTCTAAAAATTAGCAAGTTGATACCGAAAAAGTTCGTTTTAGTGTTTAATTCCGTCACTTAATGAGTAGTGAGTGCTAAGCAATTAGCTTATTCGAGGTCTCCCTTTTAAGAGGAGTTGGCAAGACATGCATTACTGATGCTAAAACTGACCTTTTCTCTATGTACCTTTTCTGAGAAACTACTTATGATATCGCTTTGAAATGTTTTGGGGATATTTGAGATTGTATCAGTTGTATGTTGTGATAATGTTTTAGGGTTAAGAGAAATACTTTATGAGTTATGAAAGATTTTTGACGAAATTTTTTTAAAACTTGAAAGTTTTCAGTTCATATTTTTTTTTAAAAACAATTTCTGTCAAATATATGTATAAACTGTTATCACAGTGTAAACATGTACACCGAAGAGCCATTACATTATGACCATCCTCCATGTATAACAATGGGCTCGCCCAGGTTTTCATGGTTTCTCGCCCAGGAACAATATTTTCACGGGTCACATTAGGACCCATAATCCTCATAGAACAATCTCTGACGTCTGTAAGCTACTTGAACATAGTTGCAGACCAGGTTCACCCATTCAGGGCAACAGTTTTTCCTGCGGGGGATGGTGTTTACCAACAGGATAATGCACCATGTCATAAGGGTCGAATCGTCATGGATTGGTTCGAGGAACATTCCAGTGACTTTCAAGTCATGTCTTGGCCCCCAAATTCACCTGACCTTAATCCAATAGAGCATTTGTGGTCCTACTTGGAAAACCAAATTCGTGCTGCCACGCTACCCCCTCGCAATGTGAGGGAATTGCAGGACCAGTTGGTGAGCGCTTGGTACCAGATACCTCAGACTACCTATCAGCACCTTGTGGAATCAATGCCACGGCGGGTGCTAGCAGTTTTGAGGGCTAAAGGTGGTCCTACATGTTATTAACAGGGTGGTCATAATTTAATGGCTCTTCGGTGTATATCTTTGAATAGATTCGCGTACCCACTGGTATAATTAAATCTATAGATTACTTTTTGGATAATTTAAACACAATGCAATTGTTTAAAACTTGTTACTAACATCAATACAACCTATAAGAAAACTTCTGATACAAGAAGATTCGATTGAAATTTAAATTAAATTTAAATAAAGTGTCATTAGATCTCCCAAAATGACTGATGGATGTGGCATTTGAGTTGTAAAACTTTGCTAGAATGACAGCATTTGAAACATTGTAGCAACTGATTGGCGATCAGGCAACTAATTGATATTTCTAAATTTCTTTAATATCTTCTTCATATGCGAAACAAATTAAATATTATGTTATTTGATTTTGCAGTGTGAAACTCAATAATTTGTGAAACAGAATAAACAGATTATATTTCTTAAATTAGAAAATGTTCTCGAAAATAATGGGTCGATCACAGCATATAAGTTAATAGACAAAATATATGAAAGAATTATGGCAGCTACTCAGAATTTTTTAATGAACAATTTAACGCTCTGTATTATTAAAATAGATAAATCAAGATTTTAAATTCTATACAATTTTATAATGCAAAATGTACAGTTACCACCATCCATAGACTGACAAAATATAATAAATGGCAATTAAAATCCTTTGCATTTTAATATTCTTTTCTTAAAAAAAATAAATATAGAATTATACTGAATATTTCTAAAAATTCTGAAAACTACTTCATTTCAATGCTTGTTTTTTTAAATTCTTTATTTTAGAAAAAAAATCTCATATTATACTTTGAGAAATGTTTCAAAATACATTATTTGCACATTATATAATATTAGTGCAATAAAAGACATTATTAGTACATAAGACATATTTACATTATTAGAGACTAGTTTTGCCCTATATTACGCAATACTATCAGTGTTTTGTTAAAACAGAAATTTCGAAGCTAGGTTGACATTTTCGTGGAATTGCCCATGTAAGTCTTAAAATATTACCATAATCTTTAGAATGTTCTTGAGAGATTTCTCAAAATATCGCGTAGATGCCAAACTTGGCGGCTATCGTGTCGCCAACTCCAATGATAGACTTCTTCATGTAACTACAGAGCTTAAAGATCGCCCTACGTTATGAGGCAATTCATTCTGGACAAGAAAGATCGGCTTCTCTATATGGACGGGTCGCTAGAGTCTAAATCTTTCCCGTTTTCCCTTAATCCCGAGCCAGCTAAGAGCTTTTCCCTTAATGCTTTTCCTGCCACTAGCGACAGTTACGCGCACTTTCCTGAGATGCTATTTCCTAAATGTAATTGCTATGATAAATCTTGGGGATAGCTGTTTAAACATTGGGGGGACGTATTCTCCTTTAGTCCTCCCCCCTTACTGGGTCTTAAGTCCTTCAAGGATTTTCTTCCCACGTACTCCTTGTCTTAAGGATTGTTTATGAATGCTAGTTATTTAATGGCATTTTTTAACCCTTTATGCGCCAAAGTGAGGCAATATCAATAAAACCTCATTTGGATTTGGAAATTTTGGACTAACTTTAAGCACTGAAATGAAATTTGAAGCCACATAATGGACTTTTTTTTCCATATATATTTGAAAACAGCATTTTGGCTAAAAAGAAAGCGGCTTTATGGTTTGTTTACTTGATTCAACTTTTTGCGAGCAATTTTAAAAATTCCTCGGCATTCGTTATTGTATCTTAAAGTAATTTCAGAGAAGTGGAAAAATACGGCGATCTAACTTAACTTTTAAAATATATGAAAAAGATTACATTTCATGCAATGATGTGATTGCTCTGTTTACAGATATTTCTCCCACAGCAACAATTTTAGTTTGGTGTATTTCTGAATGGCATTTAAAAATTGGAATACAATATTGGAAATATAGTCGACCATTGGGTAATTAGAATCAGACTTCTATTAACAGTGTTTTTCTAGGCTTTTTCACCGAGGATAATAAATAAAAACGCAGCAGCTTATGTGCCTTACACTTGAGACAATAATTTTGTAATATTACTTTACTATTTTGCCTTAAAAAATTTTTAGATCTTATAACGGACAAAGAACTTAAATATTTTAAAATAAGCTTCTTTTTTTAAATCCAATACGACGAGAATTTTTCTTCTAAAACGAAAATTATCGAAATCAACGAATAATGGGATGCCTGCAAGTGACGTAGTGTGGTTATCTCGATCCTAATTGGTTGTTTAAATGTGGCATTTGTTTACGTTAGCATCTGTTCTTTTCGTTCTATTTCGAGTAAGCCAAGCCCGTCAACTATCAATTCTCTTAAGTGACGCATTCTAAATTCTTTCACAACGATTTCAATTTTCTCACTATATATTGACACAGAGACTTAACTCAAAGACAGGTATGAAGCCCTGGAGAGCATAAGCAAACTAATTATATATTGAAGTTGACAGGAACAAAAAACAAAAATATATCAAGGTTGCAAAAAAAATACATAGACAAATAATAAATCTAAATGAAGTAAAAGAAGTCGAGTAGAAAGAATTATATTTCAACTAATTCGATGTGTGATACGGCTCCATATTTAATTAACTTATCGTTAATTAACATTCTTACTTATGTTGTGAAACTTTGCTCAACTTTAACACGCTATTTTGCATCTAAACAATCAGCGGGCGCTGACGTCATTGGTCACATGTACGGTTATCCAAAATCTACTTCTTCTTGAAGTGCAAGTACTTATTCTCAATTTGAGTAAATTTTTGTGAGTCCAGACAATGAAGAGTAGTAATAATTTTTCAAAAAGTAAATAAAAAAAAAGTTCAAGAGCACGCTTCCTTTTTTCAAAACTGTGGCTTTTCTTTATAGTGACGCTTTGTGCCATTTTCTCAATCAGCATAGAGGGCGCTAGCTGAAGTCACGAATAACTGTCTCAGATTCACGACGGTTATGAAAATTGCATATTATTTACAAGAAAACTACAATGGCCTTCAAAAATCAGTTAAATAGCCTTCAAAAAGCAGTCTAAGTTCAGAAATAAGAGCAAAAGTGCAAAAGACTGCTGTTGACTCTCTTGACTGATGTAATTTTTGATTATTTTAGGCGAATTACCGGACCATTTGTTATCAAGTAAACTTCGCCTGACATAAAACACTTCTGCAATTGTCTGTAGAAATATCAGGAACAACTTATAAAGCTTTCCAATCGGAATTCTATAATGTTACGATGGTGTTTTTAATGTCTTCAACATTATTACACCTTCTACCTTATGTAATTTTTTTTTTGAAGTTTCAAAAAAAAAGTTTGCAAAGTTTCTTTATTAAAGTATGGTGAATAATTCTCCTAATCATTTGAAATAGCATGATGAAAGATTTATTTCCATAATAATCGAAACAATATGGTGAAAGATTCATCTCCATATTCTTTGAACTAGTATGGTGAATGATTCCTCTTAATAATAAGCGAAACAGTATGGTGAATGATCCATAGATTCATCTCTGGGAGATTTGAAATCGAAAAAAAAAAAAATCTGAAAGAACAAGATCTATAGAAGTCACCAAAGCCAGAATATATATGCATTCTGAACAAGGACAATGAAAGTTGTTTCTGAAGCCTTTAGACAGTAAGAGAGGTAAAGATTATTTAAAAACAAATAAAATGTAGATCTTGTTCACATAATATTTCGATGAGTTATTAAATAGTTTAATGAGTTAATAACGGCATCTAGTATTTTCGATTTGTGTTATTTGCTTTAGAGATTCAACGAAAAAGCAAAAATTAAATAACACTCTGAACAAATCTACAATGTCAAATACATCGGAAAGCTTTTGTAATCACATTTATATTTAGCGTCATGATTGATAAAACTGTTATTTAACTAGACAGTTATTTTATAACATTCTAATTAAATATCATTCTTAATAAATTTTCAATGATAAAGGCTTGGGATATGTCGTCGATACAATAAATCTTAGTGTTATGATTTATGAAACTGATATTTAGCTAGAGTGTATTTGATTAATAACATTCAAATTTTATTTTTAAGAATGTGCAGCTTTTTTTGATATTTAAACCACTTTTTGGGCATTATATTTTACGTCAGATTCTTTTAAAAAAGTTATGTGCATAAATTTTTACTAAATAGAAAGAAAAAAACAATCAATTTAGGTGCATATACATGTGCTGACATTTTAATTATTTCTCTTTAACTACAAAGTATGTCTCAATCATAAATACCCGCCCTAATCGATCATCGTCTTTTATTGAATACGCAATCAGGATTGCTTTTTCATTACTCTTTTTATTATTTCTATGCGGCTAATTATAAGAGTTAAGGTATATATATGTTTGTTGAGTGTGTACCTCCCACACTCAAGGGCGGAGTATTTGGGCGGTTAACTTAAAACGAATTTTTTTTGTTCTCTTCCTCATCCCATTCATTTCATTCTCTTTTTAGTTAATTAAACAATGGGTGGGGCATCCGACTATTTCGTCTCTAAGCAGCATTATTATGGGTGTTTTCGTTAAACCTTAATGGTTGAAGAATATATATATATATATATATANTATATATTTATATATAAATAAGTTCAAAATGCAGAAAAGAAGGAAAAAATACAGAACAATGAAAAAAGGGAAAAAGAAAAATAATAACAATAATAATTAAAAAAAAGTCCGAAATAAGGAGAAAAATTAATAAAAATTCGGAAAATAAAAGATATAATCTTTTCACCAGCTCACACGATTATATCCGTAAAAAGGAGTGCTTTCTAATATTGTATTAATATAGCCAAAGCAAAATATACAATAGTGTGAGGAGCACTCAAATTTTTACAACAATTTACAGCAAATAAAATCGAACACATTAAGTAAAAATATAACGTAAGAAACGAAAATAAAATATAAAGAAAAAAAGCAGAATAAAACAGAAAACGAAATCTATAAAGCGAGCAGCGAATTCAAATGAACTTACACGAACGGGAAAGTTTTCAAGAATGATTTAAAATATTTTCGTAACAGGATTGCCAGATTACAAAATATAAAAACAGGAGCCCAAATTGAGTTAAAGGCGTAAATAGAGGGATTTCGTTTTATAGTGCGTTCTTACTGAAGTACTGAAGTGCGTTTAATTTGTTAGTTACCAAGGATGGGCAGGAAAATGGATGTGCGCAAGGAATATTATACTGGTTAATTTAAAGAAGTTGACAATTAATAATTTTAGGAAATTAATAATTTTAGAAAATAAACTTTTTTAAATATGTATATATATACTGCACTCCTTATAAAAATTAAAACAGATTGAGAAAATATCTTCTTCAGCCTATCTGCGTTTGGATTTTATACCAGCAGTTAGTTCACGTTTAATTTTCAAAGGAATAAATAAATAAAAGGATGCAATCTCTACAAATATAAACACATAATATAATTTTAAAGGTGCTATATTAATTCATAAATGGACTTCATTTCTCCACCCATGCATCGACTATGTTTGGTATACACCGTTACTTGAACTGCCAAGACAAACTTGCTGAGGTGAAGTTTTGCCCATGTCTGTCCCATTTTTATTCTTTTTTGATGATGTGAATATTCATGACGATGTGAATCCATGAAGGATTTTTTATTCCATGAAGAAGTTGTTATTCTTTCATGTGATGTGGAGTGTTGATAAGAGTTGAAACATGACCTCTGTCTAAGTTTTCGTTGTTAATTTCATGTTACCAATTTCGTAAAATGAGGCTATAAAGCTGTTTTTCAAAAACTTCGTCATGGTATGAAATTATGTTTTATTGCGAATAATATGCTTATTTTTATTACTGATGTGAGTTTAATAACAGTTGCTCATGATCATTGGGTCAAGTTTAGCCTATATTTAGCCAACGCTCTCTATGTCTATTCTGAATATGGCACAAAACGTCAAAATGGAGAAAAGCCACACTTTTGAGAAAATAAAAGGCGTTTGTGGTCTAATTTTTTGAACATTTAGAAACTTTCTCCAATGCTGCATTATCTGTGCTCATTAAAATTTGCAAAAAATGGGAATAAGGCATTGATTTCGATCATTTTCATCCCGGTGGAAAAATGTCGCCAAATTGATGATTTAAAAAAAGTTTAATAGCATTTAAAATAATGTAGTTATTTGTTCGTTCTAATGCACAGATAATTCTTTACAGTAAGATGGCATATAAAGTTCAAAATTATGGCTTTGCTTCAAATCTAAGGCACTGAGGCTATGGCATTTTTATTTTCCTTGGCGAAAGAGCTTCAAAGATTTTTGTTAGATTCTTAGGAGAGCTCTCTCTCATATCCCAGAGTTTATTATAATGTAACATATGTGGCATAGACAATAACATAACATATTTGATGCAATTTTTTTTCTCTTTAAATATAATAAAACTGAGTTTACTCTTCTAAGAATATGTCTTTATTTTTTTCGACTCTAACTTTCAATTAATATGAACAATAGTCTTATTTTAGTCATTCTCACGGAGGTGATCGCTATAATATAAGCAGCCTATAAAATTTTTGCCTTCTATTGATTTCAATGATTGACTGTTCATGTTCTGTTTATTTTTTAAATGAATGATTTGTGCACAGCTTTGTGATATACATCATTCGACAGGTCGATTGAATTCTTAAGATTATTGATTTTTAAATTTCTGACACGTCAAATCTGTGAAAAACATAATTTTTAAATTCAACTGTATAGTTGCTCACAAAATTAGGAGTTGTTTATTTATGTTTGATTGCATAATTTCAGCTCCCTTACAGCTTAATGCGTACATAAAAATTAAAATTACTTTGTCCTAAGTTATTTTTTAAAAATTGTTTTAATGATTAAATCTTAATAAATCTAATGTATATGACTTTTTTTTTCTGCATTTTGTTCCTTTTTCGTCATCTGTATAGATATGATATATATTTTATATTTTTAGGAAAATAAAATTTTGTGAACCTTAAAAAAACTCTTTTTTTAACTACGCTTCTTTTAAAGGCTTAAAATATATAACTCTTAAGATTAAATGCTTACCAAAGAATGCTCTTAAGATTTAAACTTAGATAACTGCAAGACTTACAAGATTATAAACCTGACATGGAGTATTTTAATGAATAAACATTCAAGAGCTTTAATCGCAATTCTAAACAATAATTACTCTGA
The DNA here is from genome assembly GCF_043381705.1 of Parasteatoda tepidariorum. Lineage (NCBI taxonomy): Eukaryota > Metazoa > Arthropoda > Arachnida > Araneae > Theridiidae > Parasteatoda > Parasteatoda tepidariorum. The sequence continues at coordinate 93,873,397 of NC_092206.1, read as the reverse complement.
AGCACTTCCAATTGTTCGTAAAAATTTGCATAAACATATAACGAGTTAAAAAAAAATGCATCGCTTAGAGGTATTATTCATTTTTACGAGAACCATAATGCTGTAGGTATTCTTTTTATGCGATAAAAATTTTTTTTGGTTATTATTCTTTGCATCTACTTCTTTCTTGTATTAAAGTCAACTAATTATATTAGATAAAACCATGAGTATGAGCAATATTCCTTATCTGGCGTCAATCTCATCTTTATAAAAGTTGTTTTGCTTCGTTTTTTACCGCGACCCATAACAAAATGCTCGGAGACAAAACCACCCTTCTAAAAAACTATTTCAAAAGAAATTAACAACTCCTTCTTTGGCGACCAAAAAAACACTTTAGTGCCCAAATGACAGTGTGCAGGTAACTAAGCAATGGGGTATATTAAACCGATACAATCACTTGACGATTGTTCCAGCGCTCTTCCATTGAAGCGTTATGGGTACCCATATATCCCTATTCCCCTTTTGCTATTACTTCGGGGAGGTAAAAATCGACGTTTTTTTTTTTGGAAGGGTTTTTTCTCGCCTTTAACGCTTTTTATTGCGCTCGAAGTAACGGTCCATGATGCTTGGAGACGCTTTCTGAAATGAGGCAGGCCGTAACGGGTACAAATTACGCCTGCTCCATTTGCGGTGCTTTACGCACATTTGGAAAAGCGGCAGCGGTTTATGACGGGTCAGAGTCACTGGAATCTGTTGAGAAACGAGAGAGGGGTTCTTACACATATTGAAAGATTTCTCAAGTTTTGCCGAATCAGAACCACTCCTAAAGTAGAAAGCACGTGTTCTTTTTTTCCTTTTCTTTTTTGTACGCGTGTTCTAAAAAGTATAGTACATACCATTTGGAAGCTTTAATTTATTTTTTTATTATTATTTATTATTATTATTTTATTTTATTAGGGAGATTTTGCACTTTCACTTTAGCTTCCGTATTCTCCCATACGTAAGATTGAAGCAACTGCGCATGCTCGCTTTTACTTTACATTCTGCGAACCCTTTACGTCATGTCACGGCGTGATTTACTCTACGAAGACAAAGCTACAAGCACGCTGTTTATAGCTGTTAAATATTGTATTCTGTTTAAGCCTATCTTCGAACTAAAAACAATGGACGAATTTGAGGAAATTTATTGACGAAATTTAGAAATGAATTGCGTGATATTACAACAATTCGTTCATTTACTAAATAAATAATTTTATTGGTTTATGTTTAACATTATGTTTTTCTACTTGCACTAGATCCATCAGAAATTAGATAAATTTTTTATTATAAAAACTTTTTAATAATTAAATACTTTATTTTTTTATGTAAATTCTATCAGTTTGATTGGAGTGCCAAATAAAAGATTTCTTACATTTTTTTTTCTTGCAGTTTTGAAAAATAGTTTGTATTACTTATGTTTGTATTGTGTATTATTACGTTTGTATTAAGCTATATAGTTTGTATTGCGTTTACGTAGAATTGGGTTTTCACGAAAATATAATATCCATTTTAAATAAATTAACTTAGCGTAAATATATTAATGTGCCAAATTCTGAAATAAGTCATAATGTCTCTTAAAACTGCTTAAAATAAAATAGACCTTCACTAATTCTATATCTTGTTAGTTTTTTTATTTTTTGAATTAGATAAATAATGCAATTATTTAAGGAGTTAAAGTTTCTAAAATAGTTTTTACCTACTTGTTGAATTCATAACGTTTGCTACAAACAAAAGTATAAGAGGAAATTATGCTCTTATATGCATTTTATTAATATAATTTTAGAATTCTAATTATTACCAGTGTAAACAAATTCGTATTGCCTCTATTCAGTATGTTTATATTCAATATTGCAATACTTTCAAATTGTATTTTTATATTACATTAACAAAAAACTGTTTAAAAATATTCAGAATTCATTTAAAATATTTTCAAAGCATTTTTTTTACTTATTTATTTAAGGTTGGCATATATCAACAGGAATATTGTTAAATTTAAAGCTCCATCATGTTAAAAAAAAGGACAAGAAAGTAATTTATTCTTCATAATTCAAACCATTAGTATTAAAACATACTTTAGCTATTTCAGATATTTATATTTATGCAGCCCATTTGTCTTTTCTATTTATTTTTATAGTTCTATATAGTTTAAATATTTTTCAATCGCATAACATATTGCTTTGAATATATCATGCTTCTTTATATTAAAATTTGTATTCATTCGATAAATAAATAAATAAGCGACAAGAAAAGTATATAAATTGATTGATATTAATGCTGCGAACTGTATACTACTAAATATTAATTTTAATGTAAATAATGCTGAAATACAACATTTTTATACTGACAATCTAGGGGGAAAACTAACTTCGACATATATTTACTACTAAAATAACTTTACATATTAAATATTTATTTGCATACCAACTAGTGTTGTAAAGTAATAAATAAGAATATACTAAGTCTGCAGTTATTTTTTTTTTTTTTTAAATTCCTAGTCATGCTTTTTATTTTATTTTTTTATTTTTTTCTAGTTATATCTATATATATTTTTTTAAATGCTCGTATATTCATGGAATAAAATTGAATAATTTTTAATTATTTATTAAAATATTAATCAATAGTTAAATAAAATTTCTGTGAAATATTTCTCAGCGGCTTAGTTACTTTTAATTTGGTGCGAAAAATATTTCTTAACATTTTGTTTTAAATCAATAAAAAATATCTGGTTTAAACTAAAAAGCCTGTTTTTGGTAATTTTTTTTAAAAAAAAATCCGGTTTTCCTTCCAACTCCGAATTTGATACATTTTTTTTAAAAAAAAGACTTGTTGAAAAACTATTATTCATACATTACTGTACCATAATATAAAAAGTTCACTTATATATTCAGTTCAATGATATTCAGTTTTAAATTTGCTTAGGTCTTAACTATTTTGTTATATAGTACACGTTAATCGTATATATGTTTTTTTCCGGTGCTTTTTTTCCTGCTCTTTTTATTATTTTTTTTATTGTTTTTTCTAGAATTGTTTCCCATGTTTTTTATCTGGTGCTTTTCTTCAGCTCTTTTCTTCTGGTACTTTTTTTCATGGCTTTTCTGAGCCTTTTTTCTCGTCCTTTTTATCCAGCTCTCTTTTTTAAGTTCATCAAAAAAATTTTTTACGCACTAACGCACTAATGTGTTCAGATTTACATATTAAACATGTGTTTTTGATAATATAGACATGAAATAAGTGAGAAATTTAGACGGTTTCTTTGTGACAGTAAACAATACCTTGGGGGATATTAATTCTAGTGAAATGAAGGAAATTCGTAAGACGTAGGAAATCAAGAATAAACGAAAGTTCGTGATGTAAACAGGTAGTTGCAATCATAACGATTGTGATTGATTACAAGGAAGTTAATTTATGATTACACTCTCTCCTCAAAATACTATCTGGTCATTTATTACAAAAACAAAGTGTAAAAGTAATTCATCAGAAAAATTACATCCCGTTGGTATCATTGTTATTAAAAAATAATATTACATTGTTATGCTGTCAATAGTTACGCTGTGTAATTGGGAAAACCCCATTGTTTGGAAAGAAGCGTAGGTGAAATAGGATATACCAGTTAATTATTTTTCTTTTCAAAATTTGTTCATAAACCTTTTTTGAGATCTTTAAGACTTTTTTTTTAAAAATTACAAGTTTGATGATTTTAGTTTTTGATAAATTTATAATTTTTTTTCACGCTCAATCGCTTAATATATTAGTTTACAGTTTTTTGCTCTTAAAGTTAAAAGGCAATTTCATCGATTTTTATAAAATATATGTTACCTTGAATGACTGAAATCAAGAGAATGTCGTCTTTCACCGGTGAATGTCAGTGGCACTTTACCTTAAAATAATTGATGTAGGGCATACCGGGCAAATCTATCTCAGACAGTGGTACTGAACCTTAGAAAATCATCAATGTAGGGCATACCGGCCGTGGAAGTCAACAACTACCAACCATAGAAATAAAATATTCTACAGATTATTCAGTTAAAGATTAATGGGGAAATGCCAATTTTAAAGTGCCGTTAAAGTGCTATTTTTTCGTATCTGAAATTGCTTGGGTACTCTCCAAATTACTTAGATAATTTGCACATTATCTACAAGTACTCATTAAAGTGAAAATAAGATCTCTTTCTGAACTGAAGCAGCGGCACTGTGAGTTTAAATAAATTTATGTATTTATTTTTCATTAGATAAAAAAAATCAAGTTATTTCAATAAGCAACCAATAAATTAGCTGACAGAATGATAGAAACATTTGAAAGAAATATTTGATATTTAGACCATTAATGCTCACATTACCTAGGTAGATTGTGAAAAACACTTAATTCCACACTTTAACGAATCACCCGAGTTAACCTACAGTTTAGCTTAGTAATGTGTATATTAACGGCTTTTTAACTCACTCGGAGAAAAAATTCTGGTAAAATTACCGTACGGTATGATAATGATATTGTTGTTAACCCCCCTTAATTCTGGATAATAAAACCAAAATATACAGTTTTAAAACTATTCATTTAGTAATTTTTCCGTTTACATAGTAACGGTTATCGGAATTTCTGGTATTTAAAATTATCATTCTTGCTATCACACATTTAGTACAAAATACAAAACTGAAAAGTAAATTAAACCAAATGAATCGTTTGGTCTAAAAGTATCATGATAAAATTATCAAATTTTACCACAATTATCAAATGTTATCACATATTATAAAATCATATATTATTGTTAATTTTACCAAAAATAAGTACTCAGCTATTCGGTAAATATTGCCGAGATTTTTGGTGTTTCCATAGAGCCAGAAACAGGGTAAATTTTACCACGTTCTTGTAGCTTTGATCATACTTATTTTTTCTCAGAACCTAATTCATACGCATTAGTGTTTTAGATAATTGCATGTTTGTTTGTTTGGAACTTTACGAAGAAGCGATAATTCGAAAAAGTAGAAAATTTCGTGAATTCGAGAATTCGAAAAAATAGAAAATCTTTAACTTTTGTAACCCTTGTAAAAGTGGTACAATAAATACAGCGGATCCCGAATATTGTTCTGCAGAACCAAGAAATGTATTCCAAATGGGTTCCAAGAAATGGTGAATGGGATTCCTAAATTTAAGAAATTTTTTGACCGGTTATGATTTTTGAAACTTTTGATTAATATTATATTCAATTAATTGTTCATTTTCATTTAATATTTCCGTTATTTTTATGAAATTATTAAGTCGAAATGCTCCGAAAAAGACATTTAAATTCAACTTAATGTTTTTTTCTAGTATCAATAAAATGAATGAATTAGGAAAAGAATATACTGATTTATGATAAATTTAAATACTATTTCGCATCGAATAAAAACGACCCAATTCAACAGTGAAGAAGTATGTTTTTCTGATAACCCCTTTCAATGTTTATTTTCTTCCTCTTTAGTTTCTAGTTTAATGAGAACCATATATCATCTCTTTCATTTTAAGTTTAAGAACGAACTAAAATTGAATTAAAAACTAGACTAACTACGGTTCCAGATCTGTGATTTCAACTGTCTGACATAAAACGTTTTAAGACTAATATTGATAAAGCGCTAGGATGAAAAAAAACAATTTCATTCTTCAATTCATTCACTGAATATTATAAAAATAATTAAAATATTTAAATTATGACATATTTTCGAAAAAATTAATAGTTTTTCGTTCATTAATAAGTTCACAATCGCTAATGAAATTTACTTATTCGATTGTGCCAAAAGGAGGTCAACCATTTAAGGTTCCACAGCCGAAAAAAAAAAATAGGGAACCACTTGTATTAGTAAGCTCAATCATCCCGGTACTATGGAGATGATCCCTTTAAGGATAAAAAAAGAAACCCTGTAAGTGCGAACGGTACCTTTTCCAACACAGAAGAGAGTCTTTTCAGAAATCTCATGTATTAAGGATGACAGGCATTTTGCGTATACAGGCAGTTTGCATGCATCATTCTTATCTACTGGATCCCAAAACCTTTTCACTTCCAATTCAGCTCATCCCACCCACCCCCCTCCTATTTGCTCCCTCTCTTTAATCTCCTACCATTTCCGTCTCTCTCTCTTTTTTTCCTTCCCCTTTCTAGGAACGAATCCGCAGTCTATGCTGGTCAGGGCCCGGTTTTACCCTTAAGGCCTAATAAGGGTTCTAGAAATTGATGAGAATCATTATTTGCGGCCATGTAAACACACTTCCTTCTTAGGGCTTTTTAAAAGGGGCGCGCAAAACTTCTGAGAATCCCCCTCTCACACAACCCCACCCCCCTTCAATCATTTTAACCCCTTCTGAAGAAGGATAAAGAAGTAGAGATTTAAGCTGCAGTTTGTTCGTTACTGGAAAGGGGCTTTCGTAAAGTGTGGTCTGTGCCCTAAGCACGCATCCTGCGCCCTATTTTAAAAGGGCCTTTTTTGTAAGGAGGCTTTTGAATTGAGATTGAGTGGAATTATCGAATGGGATGATGGGGAGGATCTGTTACTTAAGCTTTATGGCGATGAGCCATCAGGAAGTTTCCATACGGGTATCGTTTTATACGCAGAATACTGTGATTACTTTTTAAGTCTTTCAGGTTTCATTCTATGAGTTCGTATTCAGATGGTTAATTAAATCTGGCAGCAACTCATAAGTTGCCTTTTTTCCTATTAGAATGATGCATTAAATCAGTGTATCCCTAAGTGTGGTACGCGTACCCCCAGGGGTACGGGAACAGTTTAGCTGGGGTAAGCGTTCTTATGCGAAATACCCTGCAACAAACGAAAATTTCAAAAAATTTTATTTAAAAATAAAGCTACCCATGAAAATTTACGATTACGTAATTTTCTGTTGGCTATTTTTTGCAGAGTTAACAGTTAATAATTAGTGGTATCAACAGCCAGTTGCGATTTTTAACTTTTGTGCAATTTTTTTATGGTGAAAGATACATTCATTTTTTTATTAGTGGTATACAGCGTTATGAAAAATTTAGAAAGGGTACACAAAAGTCAAAAGTTTGGGAAGAACTGCATTAAATAATGAAAGCATTGTCTCGATTTTGCTCCAATTTTTTTTATAATAATGTGATTAATTGTAAATTTAGCTATAGGATAAAAATAAGGAGAGCATTTTTATTTATTCCCTTAATAAGAACATTTTTAAAAAAATTCATAATTATGTAGTTTGAAGTTTCATTATTTCTTATTGTGATAAAGTTAATAAATAGCAGTGTTTCACATTGTGTGGTAGAAATGATAACTTTTATCTTTTCTCAGAGTGATATATTTGGTAAGTATCATAATTTTTTGAATGATGGAGTTTAAAAGTTTCATCTTTTCTTAAAGTGATAAAGTTGGTAAATTTTGTATTAGCTCATAGTAATAGAATTGGTAAATTTCATTTTTTTCCCAAACCGATAAGTCGGTAGAATTCATCTTTCTTTTTTAAGTGATAGAATTGGTATATTTCATAGAATGAAGTTGTTAAACTTTATTATTTCCCATAATGAAGGAGTAGGTAAGCTTTATTCATTCCCAAAGTGCCAAAGCTGGAAAATTCATTTTCCTCATGGTGTTATTATTGTCGTTATTTTCAGAAAGATGAATTTACTCGTTACGGAAAAAGTATCAAAAGCGAATAACGTGGATAAGTCATCAAATAAAAGTTTTCAATGTCATGGAAAGAATTAAACGTTTCAAATAACGACTTGTTACTGTTAACAATCGTTAGATTTGTACCATCTTGGATTGATACTTTTGTTACATTAAACGGCCAAGAAGTGATCACAGTGAAGGTATAACGAAATTAAAAAAGTATCTGGTTCAAGAGGAGTATAGAGTATCCTTTGTGCTACGAAGACTACAGCAAAAATAATCGTAAATAAAGCCAAAATAAAGTACTATATATAGTTTTGGTTCTTTGGTATCAAGAACCTTTATCGAAGTATAGAGATAAGCAAATGCAAATTATTTTTTGCTCTTATTTATTTCCTTACTTTTCTACTGTCATTTGGTGTTTCGACACTGAGGTAGCCCTTAAAAAATTAAGGTGTTTTTGAGGTTGCTTCAAGGTGCCAAGGTTACTTTAAGGTTAATGTGAAGTTGACTTCAAAGATAACATTAAAAGATCAACCTCTCAAGGTGCATGAAGTTGTTTTATTCTTAATTGAGGTTGTTGGAAATCTACTTTATACCAGTTTATAGAGGTTATTTTTGAGGTGTACAAGCTATTTTTTCTAAACTTCAAGCGAAAAGGTATATTTGAGGTGTGAATGATTTCACCCAATCTCAACTAAAAGTATTGCTGAGTTATACACGTGGATGATTTTATGAGGTGTAAATGAAGTTGAAATTGAGGTTTATTAATGAGGTTATTTTTTGGTGCACAACACAACATCATTTTCTACCTCAGGTGTATTTTTTTACATCTGTCAACCTCAAAACAACCTCAAAAACATTTTTTTTGTAAGGGAGGTTCATGTTCAAAGAACCGAAACCTTATAGTATGTCCACTTTTGCATTTGCGTTATTTTTTGTTTTAATCATGATGTTCTTTGTGCCTTGATTTTGAAAGAAATTACCTTTTTTTGTAGAGATTTGAAAACTGGCCATTCCTAGTATACGTTATTTTTGAAAACACTACCCGAGGGTTTTGAATTTACCAATCCAAAAATAGACAACTGATATGCACAAAGGAAATTATTATTTTATAATCTGTAACAATTGTTCCAATTTAGCTAATGAAGGAAAAATAAAGGCCATTAAAGGAAGATAAGAGAGCAAAAAAGTTGCTGGAATCGATAGGCTTGTAAATTTCCTCCAAATCATATTTTTTGTGTATTAAGTTGGAATCAGGTTTCTTAACAAAATGTTTCTGTAATATTTAAATTCTATTTTTATTCTTNTAAATTTTTTGTTTTAATCATGATGTTCTTAGTGCCTTGATTTTGAAAGAAATTACCTTTTTTCGTAGAGGTTTGAAAACTGGTCATTCTTAGTATACGTTATTTTTTAAAGCACTACCCGAGGGTTTTGAATTAACCAATCCAAAAATAGTCAACTGATATGCAGAAAGGAAATTATTATTTTATAATCTGCAACAATTGTTCCAATTTAGCTAATGAAGGAAAAATAAAGGCCATTAAAGGAAGATAAGAGAGCAAAAAAGTTGCTGGAATCGATAGGCTTGTAAATTTCCTCCAAATCATATTTTTTTGTGTATTAAGTTGGAATCAGGTTTCTTAACAAAATGTATCTGTGATATTTAAATTTTATTTTTTATTTTTATTTAATGAGATCAAACGTTGACTTTCGAACGGGTATCTTTAGAAATAGATTTTAAAATATTTGTTTGACAAATAAAATATTGTTGTATCGCTATAAGCTGGATAATTGTACTTTTATTTATGATTTAATAAATAAAAGTATTGATGACTGGCGCTGATTTACTAGGAAGTGAAAACGCTGTTTGTTAAATCAATGAAAGCAATACTCTTGTAACGTATCTTGTACAATATCAGTATTCCATTACACCATCGCTGCGCCAAGCTCGCCAATATTCCATAAAGTGGGCTTCCCCCCCATATTCCACTTCTGTTGGGCCCACATATTGGACATCTCTCGACTCCCGTAAGTTATACGAATTTCAATAAAGCGAAACTCAGGAAATCGTCAAATTTTGCGTGTCGACTTACCAGGATTTTCCAATACGTTTCTTTCGACTTAGAAAAGGATATTGGGTCGAATAAGAAAAAGAAGGAAAAAAAAATATGGTCATCTAGCATTCGAAAGATCCCCAGATATCCCTTTCGCTCCTCCACCCCTTGCAAGGTGACACCTCACCGAAGCAATAAACGTTCTTGGTCCGATATTGGACCGAAGAAGATTCTCAGACCAATATATTCATTCTTGCCACATTATATCTGAAGTTTGGCGCGAAGATTGGGAAGTATTTTCCCGTTTTGTGAATCTGAAAATGAATTTGTTACTAGTGAGAGCTTTTTATTTTTATTCCATCTTTTGCAATAAGAGTGATTTTGGCAGAAAACGATTTGCGTGAAAGATTTTTCACCAAACAGCTTTTCAATGTATTATTATTTCTCAAGTGTCAATTCTTCTTATGATATTTCGAAAATTAAATATGAAATTAACCGGAAAAAAGAAATAAAAGAGAAACTTGTTGTTACATAGACTTTATTAAGAATTCCAAACCGTGGTGGAATATTATGTTGATCAAGATTGCTGCAATCTTAATTTGTTTACCAAGTTAACCAAACGGCCTGTTTCTTAAACCTGCTTATAAGATGTGATGTTTCAACTCAATCTAGCAATGGACCTATATAATGCGCAATGTTATACCTATTTTTCTTAAAGTGAACCTTAATAAGGTTACAGTAAATGTGTTACCTATTCTAGTTCGATGTAGTACCTATATTATAGTTCAATGTCATTTCTGGGAGTGCGTAGAACAGGGGACACAAGAATGCTTATCAGAGGGAACAAAAATAAACAGGTTAGGTTTTCATTACAGAGAGTTATAAAAACCTTTATTAGACCTTTATTAAAAACCTTGCATGAACTCTCTATAATGAAAACCTAACCTATTTATATACATAAGATGATTTTATATAAATGGTTTTAGGGAAAACGGCAGTAATCTTTTTCAGCAAAAACAAAATGTTGAAGTGCTTTTGCTTATAAAGGAATTTTTTATTTATGTAGTATATCTTTTGAATCCTCAAGAATTATTTTTTTATTGATGATAGAGCTTGGGTTCAAATTAAATCTTTCTACAATCATCATGATATATGCTTGATAAAAATACGCACTTATAAATTTTTGCAGCATTTTATATTTATTTGATAGATGCTTTATTTTATTTAATTTATTTTTAGTACTTGATCATACAAAATGTTACGAATTATAAATTGACAAATAAACACAGGAGTTTGTTGTGAGGATCAATATAATGATCAAGCAAAAAAAAAGTAAGCAAAAGTGAAAAAGTGTTAAAAATTCAGAATTATTAATTAATTAATTTCTTAAAATTTTTTAAATTAAGAAAATGATTTTACTAGTTTTGTAAAAGAAATTATTGATTTCCACTTTTGTGTGGAAGTTAAGCACCCAATAAACTGTTTATTTCAATGTAATTTTATAAAAAAATCTGTCCCGAAGCAGGTGCCACAAATGTTACGAATTATATCTTGATCTTTCGGAAGATTTACAGCAATCAATATTAATAAATCCAGTGAGTAAAACTTTCCTTTCCATTAGAAAATTTGTAAAAATTGTTATATTATTATTATTTAATCATGAAGCATTGTGAAATAATATTTTACCCTTATGAAAGTTTGAGAACAGATAAAAAATTACATGCTAAAACTCATATAAATAAAAATACTCCTTTTGCATTGATTTAAAAATATATCCTTTCCCGACCCCTTAAAGTATTTTTTACTGCTTACTCTTTATTCATTTTTAAAGATCAAAGCACATTCTCTATACTAACCTCTCTCCTTTTCAGTTTTTTCATGGATATATATTTTTACATCCCCCTTCTCTTCAGGTTGGGGGTGGACGAGGCATGATGGAAACCAACCTGACGGAAGTAGCCACCCTCATTTCCGGAAGAGCGATCACGTGGAGCAATAAATTGTGGTACAGGGCCGAAATAAAGGGTTACCCGAATCGTCGCCAAGCGATAGGAAACCTTTGAAATACATTCGCCATTTCTCGTATTACGAGCGTCATTTCCTTTTTTCCAATCCTTTTCTGCAGTAACTGTTATTTTTAAGAGAACATTCTTTGATCTTTACGCACCAAAAAAGTAACTATCACAAAAAAGCGTTCCAAAATAACCGATTTCGACTTTAACCCGTTACTTTTATATGCTTGCTAATATCCCTTCCACTAAGCTTCAAAAAACATAATTTATTTACTAACTATTTTAATATTTATAAATTCATGCGAAGTTTTTATAAAGTAAAATAGCAAGAAATATTAATATTCACCCCCAAATAACTGTCGATGCAATGTTCGGATCTTCACGTAATACGATACAATTTTAATAGTTCGAAGCTACACCTTGAATATGGTAACTACTTGGTGTAGACTATGGTAACTATACTTGGTGCAATGTTTGGATCTTCATGTAAGACGATGTAATTTTAAAAGTTCGAGGCCACACCTTCAATACAGTAACTACTTGGTGTAGACTATGGTAACAACTTGGTGCAATGTTCGGATCTTCATGTAATACGATGTCATTTTAATAGTTCGAGGATGCACCTTAAATAAAGTAACTAATTGGTGTAGACTTTTTTTTTAAGTTACAAATAATATGGAAAGAGATATTCACAACTGCGAAAATGAGATCTCAATAATTTAGTCAGAAGGACAAAACAGTTTTTAATAATAACTTATTACTATCCCTTCCATTTTATTTCGTTTATAAGTGAGAAGCGCTATAAATTGAGTAAAATGGAATGAGCATTTGCTACCAATTAAATATTTAAATAAACACCTCTTTGCATAATTATTAAGTCATAAAACAGCACAAAATATTGTATAATACGAGCATATAATAAATAAATAAATGTCGGTAAAATTATAATATGAATAGAAAAATATTTCTTTAATTTCATGAGACTTACCATTATATATATTTGACAACATTTTATACATTTTTAGGTCTTGAAAAATATTATTTTAATTTTTAATATCTATTTGAATGCTTTTGCCAAGCGAATGTCTATGTAAAAATATAACTAGATTTACCTTTTTTACAATGAAATTATTGCAATGAAAAATTGTAAGCAACTAACGACTAGCGTTAACTCCGCATGTACTCTGCATAAATCCGATATAAGAAAGGTAAGAAATTTGTATCAAGTAATATTTTGTAGTTTTATGGCATTTAAATATCTAATTTTTTATATCTAGTAAATTCTGCTTCCTGACTAAAATGGGAAGAAATACATTATAAAATCCTCATACAATGTGCAAAATGTTTTAAAAATTGAAATTTATCATTTTTTAAGTAATAATTAAAAATAACTGAATGAAGTTAGTTAAGTTTTTTATTTTTAATAAAAAATATTTTGTTGAATTTATGCGATTCATTTAATTCTAAACTACACATTTTCAAGTAAAATTCGCGTTTTCAGCCGTTATTTAAATCTCGGGCCTCAGAAAGTTAAAATCAGAAATGACTTGAATCAGATACGTTATAAACTTTCAATTCCTTACAAGACTTGACGTCAACAGCAACATCTCAATTGTTCAACAACAGTTTTTTTTTTTATTTAATGAAAAAATACTGCATATAAAACTCTCCCAATAGTTCATTAAGTGTTGCTCGGGTTCATATAGACAACTTATATCCTTGATTTATTTCGGGAAACTCTCCATGTCAAGCTTTATTGAAAGCGACCTTGTTTTTTGAATATTTCCCCCAGAAAACAGTTTTGCATTGAAAAAAACAATTTATCTGAATTCCTGTTTTTGAGATTTAAATTAAATTCACTGAGTCCTTGTCGTCTCAAAAGATAGGGTGTGTTTCAAAATTTGAAGATACCAGAAAAAATAATTTTTTTTTTTAAATTTGTCATTTATTATATTACTAGAAGGATCTATCCTCTGCTCGCTCAGCTCATCAATTCCTTAAACTAATGTGCAATACAATAAAAACAATAAATGAAAAGAAATTTTATATCTTATGTTATGTAACATTTCGAATTGGAAACTCTTTTTATCTCTTTTGTGACATTTATAATTTTAAATATAGCCACATCTAATCTCTTATATTTTTATTTATTCATATTTTTTTTAACGTCAAGTAAAATACGAGCTTATGAAAATAAAATGTCAAAAGGCAAAAAGTTTTCTGCAGCATATTAAATAATCATTAATTAAAGCAAAAACGAAAAACTGAAAAACATTTTGAGAAAAAGCACTTAATTGCAACAATAACTTCGAACATATTGGAATTTTGAAAAATAAATAAATGAATAAAAGCTCTCCTTAAGTTTATAAATGAAAATGGAGCTTTCAGACAGGAAATTTTGAACTACATTCTTACAATTCTATCGGGGTGTAAATTGTCTAGCATATTTATTTGTATACTTATTCATTTTTACTAAGAGTTTAATAGTTGTAGAAAATTTTTTTTAAATTATTAATCCAATCTTAACTTTTCCATCATACTTCTTGCGCAATTTTCTATGCATTTCTTTTAATTTCAAGTTTCGAAGTATTTGCGCAGCATAACAAACGTATGTAACGTATGGCAGAAAATATAAAAAACAATTTGCAAAAAGAAAAGAAAATTAGATTAATTTTCGAAAACTTTTCTTTCAACGTCCATTTTTTAATATTTTTATTAAGTTTCAGTTTTACTTTAAATCAGAGCAAAAGTAAGGTAAAAAACTTTATTTAGCGAATTTAGTACTATTCCTTATATGGGTATCATTTTTTCACGCAATGCACTATTTGTGATGTGCAAGCAATTTTTTTTTTAAAAACTTAATAAATTAAGTAATAAAAGAAATAAATTAAATTGTTTATTGTTTAGTTTATTGAGTTTTTAGAAAATATAATAGAATTGGATAAATTCAATTCCAAATGGAATATTTAAATCTATAAATATTGAATTATTTTATTATTTATTATTTGGATGATTAATATTACTTTATATAGCTTTCATAATATTTATGTTTTTTATGTAGCTTTCATAAATAGTGATAACACAGTATTGTTATAACAACAACAGTAATAGTAATAATAGTGATTATTTTTTTAATACTTCAAATTTTTATTTTTAATAATTATAATCAATATTAATAAATCATCATTATTTAAAAATTGTAATAAAATATATTGGAAAATTTAAAATAAAACATAAATAATAATTGATGAATATAAAAAAACTCTGTAAAAATTGTAGTAATAATGAAAAGAAGAATTGAATAATTAAGGAAAATATTAGCTATTATAATTTATATCATTACATAAATTCTATAATTTTCATTTTGACTTTTTGTAATTTAAATTATTTATTATTGCTTTGAATGTAATTTCATAATTATTTTAATTTCACTTTTTTTCCTGTATAATACTTATTTTCAATTTTCTGATCCTTACAAGCAATTTTAATTTTTAAAAGAGTTTTTTTTTTATATTAATTTTGACGAAATTTATTATATAATTTTTTGTTCTATGATAAAATTGTCATTGCTCATAAATTATATTGCTTATTCTATAAAGTAATAAACTACAACTCAATTTTATATTCATCTGAGAAATTTAAATATATTTCTGGGAAAAGAGCGATAAACACGCCAAACTAGAAGCTCCTCCGCCTGTCCACTGTCAAATAGCAATATCTGTCGGATCCCCTCTCTTCCTCCTCTTTTTTTTTCTCCTCTCGCTCTTTTGGAGTGGTCAGAGCTCTCAAGGCATCTGTTTTTTTCCCACGTACGTTAAGGCACAAAACTCATCTCTGGATGGCAGGCACGCAGACATCGGGGGGCATCGCAATAAAATGTCATGCCACCCAATCATGAGGAAACATTTAAAATAATAGAAAATGTGGGGGCGCCCCTGCTCTATGGCCATTTCCATACACAAAATTGACGTTGGTCTAGAATTCCCTTCTCAATGCTACGAGATTAAATAAATAAATAATAAAATAGAGATTTTTTTTTATATATATATATTCTGCCCGGGTTTCCAAATATATTGTATTTTATTCTCCTTTTTCGTATTCGTGGCCGTTGCTTTTAGAGGTAAATTATTTGGAAATGTATCTGGTATTTGCTCACTGGTCTGGCAAACATTTTGTGGAGAAATGGAAAAAGCTTTGGAATGGTCTTGCTTATTGATGCTTTAGAGAAAAAAAAAGGTTCGCTTTAAATCCCTGAAATCTAAACTTAAATGAAAAAGTGGGTCAAAAAATACCACTAGCTTATAGCTCTCTTAAGGTTATTTCTTTTATCGAACTACAGCATTTAATACTATTGTTTGATGTGTAATATTATAGAAAAACTTCACATTTGTATTTTCTGTAAGAATATTGAACTAACTTTAAAAGTTTGATCGACCTGCAAAGTATTTCAAATGAATAATTTTCCCCCACGAAGTATTATTATTTTATATAGAAATTAAAGTTTAGTATGGAAAAATGGTTGTAGAAATGCGCCATTTTTACTATCATTTGTTCGAAAAAATTGCTTTTTTTTTCTCCTTGCTTTAATTCACTACACTTTTTTCTTTTTTTCAGAAGATCAAATCTGATTTTGAAACTACAAATTATAGCAAAGGAAGTTATTTCCTTTAAAATAAGTCTTGGTTCATCATTATATTTTCTTTAAAATTCGGAGGCATATAAAAATTAAACCGATTCTTTAGTTATAAAAGCAATTTTCATTAAAAACTTCTATTTATTTTTTTACATTTAAACACAAAGAGATATATCATGTTCAGCTTATATAACTTATATAAACTATAACTATACTTATATAAACTTATATAAACTATAAACTTATATAACTTATATAAACTATAAACTATAACTTAAATAAAGAAAAAATCTAGTAAATATTAATGCTTAATTTTCCTGAGTAAATTTTGATTAAACGAGAATGTTAGAAAAATATAATGAAGTGCTTCAAAATAAAACTGCTGTCATTTATGAACAGTTTATATAATTTTAGTTTCCCAAAAGTTTTATAAAGTTTCGTTATTAGTAAATATTTCCTGCCAAACTTACTTCGCAACTATTCAAAGTTAAAATCATAACATTTATTTTTTAATCTGTAATACAATTATATTGATTCATTGAATTATTTTTACCTAAGTACTAAATTTAAAATAATTATTTTTGTTTTTATGCTTTTTTTCCCCTTTTCCATGAATAAATATAAATGCATTATTTATAAACTGATAAAATAATCAAATGAACGAAATTCATTGAAATCAGCATATTAGCATTGTTTTTGTACATTTAAAAAAAAAAAACTTAGGAAATAGAAAATGTTTGTGGCAATGAAGATTGAAGGATTTAAAATATAACAGTAGAAAAATAAAATTGAAGTATACGAAAATCAGATAATTTATCCATGCAAACCATCAGTGTTTTATTGATTTTGTTATTGTTCAAAACAGATTCAAAACTTATGCTTTAAGAAAACTAAAAAAAATTAGCATTCTGCCTCATTATTTAAATATATTGCTTCACCTCATTTAAATTCATTCTAAAAAATAAGCACACAATGAATTGTCAAAATGCAGATACATTTATAATATTTTTTTTAAAATTCGAAATACTTTGGAATAAAATATAAAATTAAAAAAAAAAAAACAAATATGATTAGTGAACTAGAGCAACATGTATTTATTTTATTGATACATTGCTTAAAATGTTTGCTCTGAACTTTTTTATGCGTACTTATTTTTGTTCAAACTATCGGGATTTAATTTCTAAGTATTGTACCTTAATTTCTTATGTAAGCGGTAAAAGAAATAAAAAAATATACACGTATTCTCCCCGTCCATGTAGTACCGGTTGATTAAACCTTCCCCCCGCGCCATTAAGAACGAAAAAAAAGTAAGAAAAATTAAAGAAAAAAGAATAATAAATCTTTTTTTCTCCTTCTTTTTTACTCCTTTTTTCCTCCTCGCTGTAAAGGAGAAGGGAAAAAAAATCCCTAATTAGTATATGAGAAACAAAACCTGAAAATAGGTAAGGCTGTAAGTGCTTTGAGGGAAAAAATACTTTGGTTGAGGGAAAAAGAATAAAAGGGGAAAAATAACTGAGAGGAGGGGAAAAATTGGGAGAGAAGAAGAGAGGGGGAAACAAGTATTAAAGGCGCAAAAGAGAGGCTATCATTTCGTTAAAACGTCATTCTGCTATTTGATTTGAAGACTTTTTTGTTCTTCATTTAGATTTTTTTTATTTACTTTTTTTTTACTCACTGATTCTTAAGAGGTTCGAGATGGGGGAGGGGAATGGGGGGATTAGAGGAAGCTGAGGGAAGACTTAATTTGAATGTTGAAGGAAGCACTTCATGCGGTGGTAGTTAAAATAGAAGGGGTGAAATCTCGGCTGCATTTGAATTATCAATAGGTTCGACAGCGTCCATTGTTTTATAAAAGAGACGGTGCTTTTATTTTATATTTAATTCTGAATAAATTTTTTATTTCCAGTTTTTTAATTTATATTATATAAATACATTTCAGATTATATTTACACATTAGACTCATTTGGTAAGTAACTTGAAAGAGGAGAAATTAGAGTTGAATTTCGGACTAGTATTAAGAGTTCATAAAGCCTCCTTTGTTTTAAGACGATGGAATTGCTTTGAATTTATTTGATTTTAGTTTCATTTGTTTTTACTTATTTATTTTTAATATTTGAAATTGTATTAAATGAAGACAGTCATCGATTTAATTTTTATATTATATTTTGCACTTATGTTCATGAGGTAGTTAATATGAAATTTTTAATTATTAACATTACGTTAAATAAGAATGTTTAAGACTTAGTTTTCAGATTGTGTTTTGCTTTTTGTTCATGTGATAGTTAGCATTAGAAGGGGGGGGGGGAATCACATCGGAAACAGGCACAAGTATCAAGAATTCTAGTCTTATTTGTTTTGTGTAGACTGCAATGCTTTTATTTATTTTATTTTAGTTTTATTTATTTATCTATTTCAATTTGTTTTTATTCATTTATTTTAATTTTTTTTTCAAAATCATAAAGTAACCATATTTTAGGTTTATGTTTATACCTTATTTCGTGTGTATGTTCGAAGCTTCCTTCGTTTTGTAAAATTTTCAATTGGTATAATTGTTTTCCTTTATTTACTCATTTACTAATTTTCATTTATTTTTAATTTTTAAAATTATATTAAATCATATTTAGCACTTATTTTTTATATTGCATTTTGCACTCATGTCTATGGGATAGTTCACATGCAACGGGAGTAATCAAATCGGAAATTCAGGCATCTATCCAGAATTCTTTTCTCCTTTATTTTGTGAAATCAGTCGTATTTTAGTTTTATATATTTATTTATTTCGATTTATTCTAACTTATTTATTCTAAAATTTAAAAAAGTTAAAGTAAACATATTTTAAGTTTCATTTTTATACTATATTTTGCACTTACGTTTAAATGCTGTTTAGCATGAGACAAAGGAAAACAAATCTGAAATTTGTGAAAGTATCAAGAATTCGAGTCTCCTTTGTTTTGTGAAGACTCCAGTACTATAATTTATTTTATTTTCGTTTTATTTATTTTGATTTATTTTTACTAATTTATTTTTAATTTCTTAAATATATTACATAAAATAAACATATTTTAGGCTTATTTTTATGCTATATTTCGCACTAATTTTCAAAGTTTCCTTTGTTTTGCGAAATCTGGCTTGTTTCTTATTTATTTATTTATTTACTAATTTTTATTTATTTTTAATTTTTAAAATTATAATAAATAAACATATTTAAGACTTATTTTTCATATTGTATTTTGCACTTATGTTAAAGCGATAGTTAACATGAAATGAGGAATCAAATCAGAAATTGTTGCAAATATCAAGAAATCTAGTCTCCTTTGTTTCAGGAAATCGGCAGCTCTTTAATTTATTTTATTTTAGTTTTATTTATCTATTTCGATTCATCATATTTATTTATTTTTAAATTTTAGAATCGTATGAAATAAAACTATTTAGGCTTTATTTTTATACTATATTTTGTCCTTATGTTTAAATGCTGTTTAACATGAAACAATGGAAAACATATCTGAAATTGATGCAAGTATCAGGAATTCTAGTTTCCTTTGTTTTGTGAAACCGGCTGTTTTATTTATTTATTTATTTCATTATTTTATTTTAGTTTTATTTATTTATTTTAGTTTTATTGATTTATTTATTTCGATTCACTCTGACATATTTATTTTTAAATTTTAAAATCATATAAAATAAGCATATTTGGATTTAAATTTTATACCATATTTTGCACTCATGCTCATATGGTAATTAGCGTAACAGGGTTGAAATCAGAACTGTCAAGAGTTTCTAAGTTCCCTTTTTTTTTTGTAAAGGTTGCAGAGCTTTTGCTTAATAATTTTAGATCTATTTATTTATTTTAGTTTCTTAAATAGTATTTCATAAAATCTTATTTAGCTATTATTTTGTTTATCAATGCAGAAGTTAAATAAAAGGACTGAAAAAGTGACTGAATATTAATTTATCTAGAAAGTCTCCCTTATTTCGAAAAGTGTTTTTTTGTCTTTTTTTTTATTACACTTCTTAATTTTTTTAAATTATGAGAAATTTATTAGAATAAATGTTAATTTTTAAACGCTGTTTTATTTGCTTTATTTTTAATAAAATAATTATGGATCATAATGATAACCAAACTATTACATAATCACAATCAGTTGTATTGTTGTGCAAATTTTTTTAACGCATTATAAGTTTGCTTCCTTAAGATTAATTTTACTTGTTTCTCTATATTTTTCTGACAATTTGAAATTTTTAATTAGTATTTTTCAATTTTTAATGAGTCTGATTAAAGTAGTAAAAGTTGCTGTAATTGTGGGCCATTTGATATCAAATTAAAGGTATAGAAGAGTTTATATAAATTGTTTCTGCTTTGGTGTTTCTAAAAAAAGTTCAATAGGTTTTGAAAAAGTTGGAAAAATTTATTTTCTTTGATAAGTCTTCATATGCCACACTAGATGGCAGCAGCTTATTATTTCACCTTCCCAACTCGGGATAGGAATTATCTGGGAAATTTAAAATCACTATTACAGAAAAACAAGCAACTAATTTTTTACTTCATTTATTTTCGTTTTCGAAAGATGGAGAGAAAAACATTCTACAAATATGCTTTTGATTTAAACTTTTTAACTTTTAATGAAATAAAATACAAACATTAAATAAACATTATGCAGTGATAAAATTTAAAAACTTAAATACAGTAAACTAATTCTTTTTAATATCTATTATATTTTATTTGCTAACAATATCTAGGAATCTACACGTGTAAACTACAGACATAATCAGTAATATTTGTGGATAAGGATTTTTTAAGCAATAATATATTAAATAATTTAAATTTTTTATCTAACAGTTTTATTGTTTAAAAACTTATTTATTTATTAATAAATAATTATGAATAAAGAAGCTATCAAAATAATGCTTAAATAAAAACAAATAAATAAAAATTTGTTTGACTGACGCTTGGAATATTATTTTTCTAACGAAAGTTATTCAAGGGGGAAGAAGGGAGAACATTCTTTTTCAACAAATGTTTTCTTCATGTTGTAAATTCAACAGAATATGAATTCAAGTTTGGAGAATTTTTAAATTAACGCCGTTTTGTGCACTTATGAGTACAAAAATAGTAAAAATAATTTTTTCTTTCGAAACATGATTACATTAATTCAATTGAAAAATAACAAAATGGCTTCTTTTTCACGATGGATAAAAAAGAGGGTGAAAAATCAAGTGAGTGAGCAGTCATGAACATGAACACTTAAACGCAAATACTTTACAGTTCTGAGTAAAAATTATGTTCTCGCGGGAGCAACGAAAATATGAAAAATGTGAGCTATAAGTTTGTAAGAAGTGAAAGGTTAACAGCGAAGAGATCATATCAACTAACAAACTGTCCTATATTTTTAATTGTACCTATCAATTTAAGCAGCTTCAATAATAATTTCGAGATATATTTTAGTTTTAATGAGGCTTCTTCGTTTTATCAACGAAGTTAGGTCAACTATGCTTTTCTCTTTTCACAATCATATCTTTTCTTTTGGTTTTTAATCATTTTGCCTGTTTATGTTAGATTAAAGGTTCTTTGAAATTATGTAAGAATAAAGAAAAACGTATGCCCCTATACGATGATTTTTACAATTTTGTATACAAATATAATAATCTAAAGAAATTGAATTAATTTTATAAATCGGAGCTTTCACAAAATATAAATGTTGCATGCTTTTCATAGTTTCATTTTAGAAAGAGCATCATCGTACATACAAAGCTGGACTAAAATATAGTTGTAACCAATGAATAAGCGAAGCGAGCTCGGCCTTCGAAGAAATTTTAGAGGAATTGCTAAAGAAGTTCCTGCGGTTAGCGAGCACAGTGAGTAGGGGTGGGGATCTGATTTGTTACAATTATATAATTCATGGCTAAGAGGATAGAACGTTAGCATCCCAACGAGGTACATCGGGTTCAAATCCCAGCGATTGCTAGTCAATACGAATTCTGCACCCGGCTCGCTCCGACCACAGTGCTGACGTAAAATATCATCCGTGGAAGACGAATCATAGGTTAGAGCTCCCTGTCAACAGGCAAACCGTGGGAGATTTTCGCGGTTTTCCTCTCCATGTTACGCAAATGCGGGTCAGTTGTATCAAAAAGTCCTTCACGAAGGTAAAATTTCTTCCAATACTTGATCATGGAGTTCCCTTGTCTTCTGGATTGGGTTCAAAACGGAGGGCTCAAAACGGAATACTACTGAGATGAACATTAGTAGTTGTCAACACAAAATTAGGTCGGTTGTTTAACGACAGTTATCATCGATCAAAGTTAGAAAGTTGAAATCTTTTTCGTTCGTCATTTTAATTTTAAGTGATGTTTTTGCACGAGAAAAGTAAAAACAAAACCAATATTGTTTGACCAACTCTCTCACAGAAGAATCTCGAAATTTTTACTTTTTCTACTTACTCATTAGATTACAAACTAATGCAAACTATACCAATAATTATACAATAATGCAAACTCATACAAATACTACACCAAGTATAATTGTAATTGAAATTAGCCAGGATCCTCTCCCATTTCTGCTACTATCTAGAGAGAAAAAAAAATTCCAATTAATTCAATTAGAATATTTTCATCTCCACGTTCAGGAATTAATCATTCACGAATAGGTTAACTGAACTTAAAAATTTTAAAATACACGAAAGACGCAATTAATGAAAAACACAGACTTTGCTATCTGAAAATGAGATCTAGAAATAACAGATCCAGATATCGCGAATCATCCCATGAAAATTCATATCTATCTTTTCCCGAAAAAGCTTTCCCGCTTTTAGGGCATTTCCCGTCTCATAATAATTACTCAAGATTAAAAAAGATCGCCTTTGCAATTAGTGGGAGAAGGCTGAGTATATATCGGATGAACCGATATATTTCTCCGCCCCTTCATTCTTCTCAAAAGGCAGTTATTAATTTAGCGCCACCATTCATCATAATTTTATGTCCCAAAGTGGTAAATTGGTTTAGTCAATCAACGAAATTAAGCAATTTACCTAAATGTACTCTTTTCTTCCGTCTCATATTTCCATCGCTTTTCAGGGCACTTTGGTGGAATTGAGATTGCGCTCTTTCGGGCTACAGATAGAATTAAATATCACTAAGAATATAGATTAATATTGCTTTTTGGGTAAAAAAAATTAATTCATTTGAAAATTATGACTACCGTTGCGATAGCTTAAAGAGCATATATATATATATATATATATACTAGAGGGCTCCGACCCCTGCTCGCTACCGCTCGCCAACCCCCGTTAACTGCTTACGCAATTACATTTTCGTTCACTTCGCGAACAAAATTAAAATTGCTTTCCTGGAGATTAGCTAGCAGTTTTTCTGCACCAACAACATCACATAGAGAGAATATGATAGGATTGTAATATGTCAGAGGTGCTTATAATCGGCATTATAAACTTATATAAAGCAATTTTAATACAAACAATATTATAAACTTATATAAAGCGAGGAAGCAATATTATTTAGCACATTACTATAGGGCATTAGCCGGAGATTAATCTCCGTATCCGAAGCGCGCGTGGCAGAGCCTAACTCAGATCATTGATGATCTTATAGGATGCCGGAAGCTCCCTATAGGGTGCTCCATCCCCCTCCCCCAGTAATTTAAATTTTAAACTGAAAAAATTAAAACCTAATGAAAAAAATAACTTTAAAATATAGCAAACAAATTTAAACATGTAATATTAATAAGTTGATGCTGAGTCATATTTCAGAAAGCAAATACCATTGCAAGTAATTGCCCAATTAACTTCAATACAGTCAACTGACAAAATATTTTAGTTTCAATCAGACAAAAAGCAAATTATATAATAAAAACATATGTAACTGAAATTCGACAAATTAAACTAAGCAATTTAATTTTTTTTTGTCATATTGAATAGTAATAGAAAAACAAATATGAAATGAAATAATTATGTTATCAATGATCAATAAACATTTAAATCAATAAACAATAAAACCCGATTTATCAGAGCTATTAAAATATATTGGAATTCTAAAATAAATAACTGCGTTCTATCAAAACAAACATTTTATTATAAAACTTTAGAACAACTATCTTTTTACATTGCCACTCAAAATTATTAATAAACACTGGATAATATTGCATTAATGACACTTTTATCTAATGACGTCATAAACAATCGTTTGCATAAAGTTTAGTTCATAATAATCATACATAATCGTATGCATAAATAATCGTTCGGTCTTTTTATAGCTTTACGTAACAAGTGTGAGATTTTTTGTTGTTGTTTTTTTTTTTGTTTTTGGAATGGCGATGTTATAATTTTGTTGTTAAGTTAATAAATCTTCCTTTTTAAAAACGTAATGGTAGAGTTTTCATAATTATTTGATTCGAAGTCCTCTGAGTTTTACTTGAGGTCAGTTTGTATTTTATATTTTTTGACAGCATTATTAAAAATTATTACCTTTTCACACACGTGCGCTGTCAATTTTGATTGGTTGTTTTGTGCGTTACTAACCAGAAGTCTTCTGTGATTGGCTATGTGTTATCATTCCATTCTCTTCTTATATATAAAGATATATATATATATATATGTGTGTGTGTGTGTGATTGTTGATTTTACATAGCTTTGGTAAATGTCCAAAATATATACTAGCTCCAGGTAAGTGCCACTTCCCTGGTATACACTTGCCCGGTATGTCCTACATCAATGATTTTTAAGGTCCAGTGACGCTGCCCAGTATGCAACAAATATATTAATATCAAATCGGATATAACAAATATTTTGGACATTTACCCATAACATTTTTTGGACATATATATATATATATAAAGTAATGTTGTATTTTGGGCAAGAGTTTATTAATATTTTTTTTAATTATCTAGTTGCAATAGCTTAAGAAATGCTTCAAATTGATGATTTAGATTTTTCTTAAGAATCTCTTTCAGACTTTTTTTGTTATTTAATATTATAATTTTTTTCGATATTGGATCACGTTTTTGTATGCACAATTTTGCCTTTAATGTTGTAACTTTACTTAGAAAAGAACAAATAATAAAATAAAAATTAATAATTAAATGTAAAAAATTCAATAACAATAATAATAAAAAGAAAACAGTATCTATGAACGCTTTTCCGTTATTTTAGCCTTTAACATTTATTTCAAACAGTAATCAAAATTTCCTTTGCGTTTTCTTGCAATACAGGTATTTTAATACATTTATTTATTACATAAATTTTTCACTTCGGTGGGTTTTTATATAAATTGAGATAATAAAATAGATATTTATTTATTTTTAATGTTGACTTCAGTTTCGAGGTAAAAAATTCGGAATTCGGTCGTTAATATCCCCTTTGGCAGATTAAATATATTTGCGAAAATATTTTCCCAATAATTTTTAATGAAATAAAAAGTGCTTTTTTCTCCATGTTTGCGTGTGTCTTTTAAGATATCAAAAATAATTTTTCATGCCGTGATGAAGGAGTAATAAAATAGCCTCAGAAAAAAAGTTTAAGTAATACTTACTTCAAGTGAGGGAAAAACTTGCTTTCAACTCAGAATTCGCGCGTTAGAAAATCTATCATTATGTTATTTTTTCAATATAACTTTTCTTAAGAGAAGGCATTTTTATAATTGAAACATTAGATGATTTGATAATGTATACAGACTTTTGAACCAAGCTTTTAATCTCAATAATTTTGATCATGCACATTAACGCAGCGTTTCGAAGTCTGTTGCCAAAAAAAAAAAGTCATAGTTTAAGTGCCTTACACTTGAAGAATTGCAATGATTTTAAACTATACACGTAATTTTGCAGTGAAGAATTATCTGGCCTTAAGAACAGACAAATAACTTAAGTATTATAAAAGTTTTTAAACTTTTTTTAAAAATTGCTGATTTAGCGACATTTTTTCACCTAGATGAAAATTATCAAAATTACTACCTTATTCTCAGTTTTTGCAAATTTTTATAAGCCCAGGTAATGCAGTTCAGTAATAGTAGTAATGCAGTTTAGCAGTTAAAATAAGTTTTTAAATATTAAAAAATTGAACCAGAAATGCTTTTCATTTTCATAAAACTGGCTTTTCTCCATATTGAGGTTTTGCGCCATTTTCAAAATAAGCTTAGACTGGCTTAAAATAGGCTAAACTTGACCGAACTGTCATGAGTAACAGTTGCAAACTCACAGCAGTTGTAAAAATAGCATATTATTCATAAAAGCTATACATATTACGACGGAGCCTTCGATAAACAACCTCAATACTTAAAATTCTTACACTCCAAACAAACATTACGTCATAATTATTAGCAATAATTATCATAACATTAATCATAATAACTCAAATAATACTGTACTAAAGTTATGATTTTTTTCTAATGGTAAATATTATAAGTGAACTGAATTATGGACAAAGCATACGTAAAATCAAATCCTTTCTATATTAAAGTCATTAATTAAAATTAATAGTAAAAGGATGCATTATCATTAAAAAACTTTATACTTAACCAGGTTTAAATATTAATTAAAATATAATATTTAGATGGATATGGTATAAAAACCGCATTACATGAAAAAATGAATTCTTCCTTCTTTTCTAGGAGGTGTTGTAAAAACAAATAAATAAAAAGAACATTCGTGACTTGTATATTATTATGATTATCCATTATCAATTTCATCTTAAAAGCAGTGCGTAAATTAATCGATATCACGATTCTGAAATTATTTCTGATTTTTCTTAACAAATCAGTCATTTCCCATCAAAAGGGATAAAAAGTAATGTTTTCCCCAAATGGGGAAAACTAATATTAAAAAAGGAAAAGCTTTCTAACGAATGAAATTACACACTCGATTCCCATAGTAAAAGCTGGCTCTTTTTAAAACGAAAGTGACATTTTGACGTAGAACAGAATAATTGAGAGTGACGTTTTTTGCAAATTCCGATGGATGCCTCCAGGAGAGGGATGTTTATTGAAATCGGGGGGATTACATGGACAAGGACATCTTTAGATATTATTTTTTTAGAGGGTGACACTTTGAGTTAAACAATCTATCTATCCCAACTATTTGAGGAAGCTATGTCAAAACGAGTACTTTACGCTAAAGTGGGTCTATATCGCTATCACCAAATGGGGTGAGAGGTCATCATGCCATGTCTTGTGGCGCCGTGGAAAGGAGGAAGGGTTTGGTTTTTGATATCAACATGATACTTAAATCAATACTTAAATTGCAATTCTTGCCCTTTAACAGCATTCTAAAATGCGTGTTTCTTTTTTTGTTTAGATGATGGACATAAAAAGTGAAGTGTCCCAGAGGAAACGAGCTTTGCCCGGAGTGGTTGGCACGAGTGTTGCGCCGAGGGAAAATCTGGTGGACTGTGCAGCATGCCAGAAACCTATTCGAGAGAGGTATCTTCTGAAGGCCCTCGACCAATTTTGGCACGAGGACTGTCTTAAGTGTGCCTGCTGCGACTGCAGACTGGGTGAAGTGGGATCCACTCTTTTCACTAAAGCCAATCTCATACTCTGCAAAAGAGATTATCTCAGGTAATATATGAGATCTCATATGCTATAACCATTTTCCGTGTTTACCACACTATAACCCAAGATATTTCCGTATCGTGATCTGTTGCGCCAACTACAATCGCCAAACAGATTTTAAACTTGTAATTTAAAGACGCTCGGTTGCTGAGAGGTAGCGCTTCGCGCTCCCGTGCCACAGGTCCTGGATTCGACCTCGGGCCGGGCAAGGTTGACTCTGCCTTTCATCCCTTCAGTGGGTAGATAAATGAGCTCCAAGCATGTTTGGAACTAAACATTCAAGATTTCGCTTTCGGCTGACCACCTAACCGGAACATCTACTCCAGCACTCCAGAGCCCAAGGTTAAGAAAACTGAGATGGGCACCGTAGGCCTTGGCCCTCTATGAGCTGTCGGGCCACTGAGTTTAGTTCAGAATTTAAAAAAAAAATACATGTAGATGTTTGCGGGGTTCAGCTACGAGTTATATCTTTCGATAAGGACCCTTTCTGTGATGTTTTAGTTTTAGTTTCGCGTTGGCCACTGCCCTGAAGTCGACAAGACTTGGCGATTATTCTGCCACAGATAACGATAGGGAAATCTTCCCCTATAACCACCAATTTCTCCAATTTTTACTAGTTCTTGGTAAACTATTTTATAATTCGTTAGGTTCTTGGTAAACTATTATAATTTAATTTGTACTGCTATATTTTGATAACTTCAGTTCTGATGAAGTACATTTGAAAAAAAAGTTGCTGACCCTATGCCATTTTGGGGGAATATTTAAAATGGCACTGTCGTCTATGTTTTACTGAGCCATATAAAAAAGAGAATACAAGATGTGAGCACTACTTGTTACGTCTGGTTTTCACCACATTTTCCACGCTTTCATGATGGTTATTCCCTTTTAGTGATATATGAGTTGTGTATTATTTCAAAATTTAATTTATAAAGAAACAGACATAATTAAGTTTCCTACTTTTTAATAGCTCCAATTGGGTAACTTTACTTCCCACCTTAATAAAAATAGTGTTAAAAATCAAATTAACTTAATCTAATAAACAAAATGAATTTTTTTCCTTTGATCATTTGCAATCTTATTATTCATAGTTAGGAACTGGTTAACAGTTCTTAACTATTCCTCATTTCACAGTGATGGAAGTAACTGCTACTCATTGCTGCTTTTTTTCCAATAAAAATTACATACGTACTGAGTTGTTTCAACGTTTAAATTTCCTTTATATCAGCTGTTTTAAAAGAAATAGATTAGAATTTGTATTTTGTTTTATCAGGAATGCCTCACATCAATCATTATTTCGTTTTGTAAATAACCAATAATATTTTTGGGTCAACCAAACTATTCCTTATTTCGTGGAAGCAATTATTACTCACTAATGTTTTGTTCTTACTCGTGTGTTTCAAAGAGAAAAATATGCAACATTCAAAACCAGAAAATTTAATAATGTTTTATAAACAAACGATTAAAAAATGATAACCAAGAGTGTCATATTTTGTAAACATTTAAGTTTTCAGTTAATTAAGTTAGGCATTATATTTGCAAGTATGAACATGTAGAAATACTGCACTTTATGCTTTTTGTCGTCATGTGTTAAAATTAGTTCTGTAGTATATATTAGATCATTAACAAAAAATTTAAACTGTCTGTATTTGTATATCGAAAAAGAGTAGCTAAGAGTTCTTAGGGACAACTATATAAGAAAACATTTTCTTGAAATCTTACATCATTTTAGGTTCTGATTATTTATTTGTACTTTTCAAGTCATTTTTAAAATAATTAACTATTCAAAAAATTTCAAATAAATTAATAAAAAATATTTGGGAAGAATTATTTTTCAAACTATTTCTCAATTGATTTCAAGGCATTAAATCTTAATATTCAAAATATAACTGAAAACTGGCAACAACTTTTAGTGAAGGCATATTTAAGAAGCATAAGCAACGTTTTTAACAAAAATTTATTTATTTATTTCAGATTGTTTGGTACGACGGGACTGTGTTCAGCTTGCAACAAAACCATTCCTGCTTTTGAAATGGTGATGAGAGCAAAAGGGAATGTTTATCACCTGGAGTGCTTTGCCTGCCAACAATGCAACCACAGGTGAGAATGTACGCAGTGCACAAAATAAAACAAAACCGACCGCTCTGAATAACTTTTGATCTAATGATCGGATCTTCACGCT
The DNA here is from genome assembly GCF_043381705.1 of Parasteatoda tepidariorum. Taxonomy (NCBI): domain Eukaryota; kingdom Metazoa; phylum Arthropoda; class Arachnida; order Araneae; family Theridiidae; genus Parasteatoda; species Parasteatoda tepidariorum. The sequence continues at coordinate 93,843,337 of NC_092206.1, read as the reverse complement.
CTAGAACTCAATCTTAAAGGTTCAAGGGAGTGACCTCAAACATGCTAATTAAATAGTGCAGACGATATTTTAGGTTGCGAAATCAGACACAAAAACGTTGTGCATCTTTACTTTGCTATTACAGGGTGTGGTAAAAGAGCTGGATAGACACTTTTTTAATATATCTTTATTAAAGATAAATAAATGAACAAAATTTATCAAATTTTTATGAACAAATAAATTTAATTGATTTTCTTTTTGCAGCGATGCAGAAGCGCAAACGCTTAATGAACTTTACAGAAATGGGCCGCAAATCTTTTTACCTTTTATCTATGTCATTGCCTATGTATCATTGCCACATTTAATGTACATTGCTTAAAATTAAAAAAAAAACTGACCACCCGGAATAACTTTCGACCTAATGATCAGATTTTCACGCTCTAGGATTCAATCCTAATGACTCGAGAGGATGACCTCAAATATGCTTTTTAATTAGTGCAGATGATATTTTAAGTTACGAATAGATAAATATATAGACAGATTAAGAAATTTCAAAAATGTACTTTCTCTGAATAAACATACCATTTTTCGACAAATTTGGATTTCTAATACTAATTAGGATAATAATAATTAGCCGCAATCCGGGAAATAGGGTTCCAATAGTTTGATCAAGAAAGTAGTCCAAAGTTTGAACCCCTTAATGTTAAATTACTTTTTGCGTATTTTACCCTATCTGAAGAACGCTTTAAGCTAATTTAAAAAAAATGCACACAATTATAAATTCGTCGTTTATCCAAGGATAATTCCATGCAAAATATAACTTTTGGTACATATTTATCATTATTTATTTTTAATTTAATATTAGTCAAAAATGCTTTGAATTGTAAGGTATACAATTTTTCACACCATTTTAAAGAAAGTAATTTTACATAGTAAAATACCAAATTTGAATGAAATCGGTCGTTTAGTTACTGAGAAATTGAATGTTAAAAAAAATCGTATCTTTAGAACTTGATTTATCAGGAACTATTAAGGTTGAGTCCAAGAACATGAAGATCTGATCATTAGATCAAATTTTATGTGGTCCGTTTTTTTTCCTTCTTTTTTTGCTCTCTGTACATCATACCTTAACTGTATTATAAGTGATAAAAGGGATTAAAAGTGACTAAACTGAACAAAAATAAAACTTTTTGTCAGTACCTTATTTCACTAATAAAAGCTTACAGTTTAAAGGTCTATATGTAAACCGTGCAATTAGATCAAGAGGAGTATTGGAAGTTTTAATAATTGGTTTGGGACAAATTAACCATGCCTGATTTTTTTCATATTTTACATATAATTACGTTAACTTTAATATCAAATTTATTCGAATTTGACAGTTGCTCTTACTCACTAGGGGGATTTTCAGACATTAAGGTAACATTTCTTTTTCAAAACTCTAAATGTGTTTTGTGAGACATTGCCTAATTTTTATTTATATATTTTGAATAAAAAGGTAACTTTTATTTTAGATTTACACACTGGTCTTAATTTTTTTTTATTTATCTCTTTCTGTATGGTACATATTTCGACATGTTTTTTTCTCTCGAAAATTTGAAATTAAAAGTATCATTATTAGAATAAATTAATAATTGCAGGTCTATAATTTGCAAATCAATACATCAATAATTTGCTCTTTAATTGTAGGTTGTAATGACAAAGTTTACATTTTTTTAAAGATTTAATTACTCCAAAATTAAAGCATTCTCGAAGTATAGAGTATTTAAATAATGTAAAAATAATGTAAAACGCGTATCAATTGTTTTTGAGAAAAAATGACCTCAAACTTTACCATTTTAATACGGACTAAATAGAATCAGTCCCTTAAGCTGATCCCTTAAGCTGGCAAATGAGATGTAGATGAGAATGTTGGGAAAAAAATTAAAAAAAAAGGTGTTGTTTTAATTATTCTTAGTAAAAATCATTAAATAAATTTTCATTCCAGGTTCTGCGTTGGAGATCGTTTTTACCTGTTTGACAATAAGGTGCTTTGTGAATACGATTACGAAGAGCGTGTCCTCTTCGCTTCACTGCCCTACTCTTCCTATAACAGTCTTGACCAGATACAGAGGCAGACGGACAGTTTGACACCTTTATCACCCCCTGTGGATGATGCTTCCAGTGGATATGGCAGCCCTAGTTCCCTAATAAGTGACGGACACTAGTGTGGCGCCCTCTGCTGGCGAAGACTTTTAGGTGTACCTGAAAGACATTGGCGAATGTGTCGCCGATAAGTTGGCGAGTACAAGCCAAACTTTGAGAATAAATTGAAAAACGTGCTTTTATGGTACTCAGAAAATAATGGATGAAAATATTGAAGTACATTCTATGCTTCTCAGAGAAATTTCGAGAAAAGGAATATATTTGTCAGAGATAAGTTTATAGATAGAATCTATGCTGCATTGAGAATATAATTTTATATTCAGTATTGTATACAAATTTTATTTTATATATATATTGTTTTTCTTTTGATCGTATAATTCTCAAACGCTTTCGCAATAATCAAAATGAATTTGCAAAAAAATCAAAAATTTCATAGATTACATTATTAGTATATGTATCATTTAACACATTGTTAGCCATAGTTATGAATACATAACAACCGAACATTAAACGAATATAAAATAAATAAATTACTCTGATTATAATTTAATGTTAGGTCCATAAAGATATTTTTTGTTAGCATGAAATTTGGAAAAAAAATCTATGACAAGTGTTCATTTAGTAGATCAGATTTTGTTTTTATTAATTTTACAGTCTAACTATTTAATGAGTTACCGTCTTTTCATTTTATTGACTGACAATGTGTTACTTGCATATGCTTTTCTTTTCCAGAATATGTAATCTTCCATTTCCTTGAATTTTAATTTTTTCTATTATTCATATCTTTTTCTTTATTATTCTTTCAAGCTCGGGTAAATAAATAAAAAAAAAATTTCTTTTTCGTTAAACATTTTTGAGACGGATCTTATTGTCCCAAAATCTCATCCTAAACTTAATAATGCTGTTCACTTGTAATCGACTTGTCGAAAAAATAGAAGAAAAAATAGAAAATTAAAGGAAAACATGTCTGGATTCACTTCATTTTTATTTTTTCTTTAAATTAAATTCTTGAAATATTAGCTCAAATTTGTCAGAAAAACTATAAAAATATATGAAGTAATATTAACACTTTATCAGCAGGCAATATTTTTGACGAAAAATTCTTAAATAATAACGTAATTAGTTTTAAGGACTTAAAAAAGTGTATAATAATGACATAAAAATAGTTCAAGTATAAGCTAAAGTTATACAATATTTAAAAAAATATATACACTAAATTATAGCTGTCTAAAAAGAGCAGTAGACATGTTTTGATGCTTCTGATATATTTTTTTAATATACAGGATAAAATCGTCTCAATTTTGTTAATAAAGTACTTGAGATTTTTTTTCTTCTTTTTTTTTAGTTTCGAATATTAGTGCTGAAACAAATCTAGTCATAAACTATTGTTTATGAATTGTTCATTAAGTTCATTAAGTAATGTTCATTTGAGTTAATAAAATCGAACGTTAAAAAAAAAACATTTAAAATAAACAGATTACTTCCTTATGATTCATATATGGTTACGTCAGTTTTACTTTCATTTAACTATTATATTGTCAGTTTTACTTACTTTTATTTTTGAAAATGATGGTTTAAAAAACTTTTAGACAAAGAAATGTTAAATCCAGAAGTACTAAGTAAAAATACATTCCCTATTTCCCTTCGTGAAATAAATATAAAACACTAAACTTCTACTATACTTAATTTCGGAAAATATCTTCTATCGAACTTATTATTTTCCTGAAAAATCAGGATCATTTATTTTTCTCACAAAAATTGGATTTTATTGCTGCAATTTAATCTATTTATTAGAATCTCTTTTTAATTTAAAATGGCTGCAAAAAGTTTTGGCCTTTTAAACTTAATTTGATTACTTAAGAAATTTGTTGATTAATTAGTTTCAGAGAATGAATATTTTAATTTAAATTTATGAGCCAGTATAATGTGTTGCGCATCAAGGAAATAAATAAAATAAATCACATTACTTACTCATGTCTGCGTTGGTTGCAATTATAAAAACTATGTGTGCAATATTTTTGGAAAATACAATGAATACAAATCATAATTTCGATTTTCATATTTTGTTTTATTGGTTAGAATTATTTATTTATGAATAAAGATTGTTTACAAAATGCTTGTATTCTATGGATTATTGGTAACTGGTAAATTAGTCATTATCAGTGTGAAAAGTAATTGTAAATGAAAGATGGATTCGCTGTATAATAGTCGAAGACTCTTTGTACAAAAGAAAATGGAGAACTACGGTATTGTAAAGTTAGAAATGCTTCCTAAAAACTGTATTGTACATATTATATTTGTTGTTTCAAGTGTATTAAAATTTGATTGAATCTGTAAAATTGTTGCATTGTTTCTTTTTATTTTATAACCATCGTTGAGCAGCACTTTTGAGCTTACGACTACCAATGCTCAACTCTGTAGTCTCGTAATTTTATACCCAATCTGGAAGACAAGAAAACTCCTGGTTCAGTACCCCCAGAGGATTTGATTCGTTATGGGAACTTGGAGGACTTAGCGACCCCGATAGATTTAACTAGCACCAGTTACTATTTAATACAAGGGGATTCTTCGGCAGGCTGAAATCAAACTCCCGTTCTCACGAACACGAGTCCATCGCCCTACCAACCAGACTATCCCGTCCTTTTTCATTGTTTATTTTATTTTATAACAGTCGTTGAACAGTTTTTAGGTTTACGACTACAAACGTACAACTCCACAGCCTTGTAATTTTGAACCCAATCCAGAAGACAAGGGAATTCCATGATGAAGTATTATGAGAAATTTTACCTTCGTGGAGGACTTTTGGATGGAACTAACCGGCATTTGCTTTAAATGGCGAGTAAAACCACGAAAACCTTCCACGGTTATCTTGACTGTGAGGGGACTCTATCCCGTCTATCACTGAGTATATTTTACGTCAGCACTGTGGTCGGTGCTAGCCGGTCGTGGAATTCTTATCGATGAGCCATAGTTGGGATTCGAACCTGGTTCCCTTCATTGGAAGGTGAACACTCTATCTCCTGAGCCATCACGACTCTTTTCATTGTTTATTGCTGAAAATATTGAAAATTGATAACACATATGAGTTTTGATGTTATCTTTCTATATTTAAGAAAAATCTAAGGGCTGCCGCCGATGTTTAGGGTGTTCAACTGAATATTACATTTTCTTTTTCTGCGCAAAAGCTATAATACTTATACTTAAAAACTTAAAGATGAGTAGAAAAGTGTATAGGAACTATGATAGAACAAAAAAATATTAACATTCCATAATTTGTTTCAGAATTATTAACCGTTAACCTTGCTGGAAAAAATGCCATACGAGCTGCTCCACAGACTGCAGGAATGCAACTACAGGGTTGGGATTCGACATGCTGAAATGCAACTGCTTAGTTGAAATTTAATGTGCTGATCGGACCATTTTTTTGCACGATAGTTTTAGCGAGAGGTTTCTTAGAAATTCACATTTGTTCGAAAGTTATTACAATTTTAAGTGCTTTTTCGTGATTTTTTTCAGCTTATTCGACTTAACAAATAGATAAAAATTAATTTTAATTTTTCTCTTTAAATTGATTCACACATACTGTGTACATTTTTTAAGCTCAGATGATTATTTTTTAAATCTAGGTAAATGTCTATGTCGTTATGAATAACATATTTACAAAATGTTCTTACAGGAAATTAAAATAATTGTATATTTTGAAACCAAAATGTTCTCTGATTTTGTGGAAAATATTTACGTTTTAGAAGAAATGAACTGATGAATGATAATCACATATGAGGTTAGGCGAGGGTGAGCAGGAGGTGAAACCCCATAATGTTTTAAAAAAAACGACAAAAAAAACATCGCAAAATGCACAACGTCCATTTTATATAAACAAAGTAATACGGACAAGTAAAATTATTTAAAAAACATAGAACGTTTTTAGTGTTATAAGCATACATATTCTCTTTGCTTAATTGGTTAATTAGCATACATTGACTCCTAACGCCTTAAACGCAGAGTTTTGAAGCATAATTTTAAAATTCTACTCTTTATACTAGACTCAAGTAAAGGGCATGCATTTCCACATCTAATGTTTCAATTATAACAAATATTTTTTGAGAAGGAAAGGCTTAATAGGTTACAGAAGAACTTAAGCAATGTCATCTTGAAAATCGTGGAAGTTTCGATTTGCTATGTTGTAGACCTGATTAGCCACTAATAAGGTGGTATAATGTTTTTGATATAAGTTTGAAAACATATTCAATAAATGTCATTCTTCCTAAAAGTGCAACAAAAAATTTCCTTTAAACCAAATTAATGCTAAAGTAACCTAATATATTGTTCTTGTTTTATTTGAGTTTGATAAACTACTAAAGGTGACTGTTTGATAAATGTGTAGTAGACCAGATCAAATTTTTCGTCTAGAAATTCTAAAAAATGTATCATATCTTTCAATGAAAGTAAAGTATGCTTTTTTTATGCACAGTTGATAGCAATTTACCCCCATAAATAATATAAAACCTTTTATTTGATTTCACAATTTTCAGGCACAGAAACAAATGATTCTAGGAATATTTCAGGAAAATGTGAGGTGCCAGATTGTCTACCCTATTATCTAGATAATAAACAATATAGGAAATTCTATTTCACCTGATTTATGATTTGCAAATCTTCTCCATCGCAAATAGCAACCAAGAAAAAATATATATATATACAAAGACAGTATAAACGACTGCCTGGCTTTAATCCGATACTTCTTTTTCATTTTCTGCTCTAACTATAACTGCGACTATCGAATTCGAAGATCAGATTAAGGGATATCTATTTCACTGTCTTTTAGACGTCGTCATCAATCTGGCAACGTGTGGAAGATTTCTCCAGTTACGAATGGCAACAACAACGATGGCGAATACTTAAGCCTAATCTTCTCATCTCAAAATGGCGGAGTCGTACATAAACAAAAGAAGAAGAAAACCACGCCGTTTGTGCGTTCTTATCTGAATTACCGTATCAAGGAACTTGTTCATTAATTTGGAAGCATGTGAGAGGTGACATCGAAAGAAAAAAAGAATGATAGCGGATGAATTTATGTTACAAGAGAATTTTTTATGGAACATCCTTTCTCGTCTCATTTTTTTAAACTTCTTTCACGTAGCATTAGCACAATTTTAAATCATTTTTGACCTTTCTTGGTTTAAAGTGAATTTATATTGAAGTAAATTGAAATTTAGATTTATCTGATTTTAAATTATGTTTTTCGTCAAAAAATATTTTGTTTTGAATTATTGAAATTTATAAATAAAATGTATACATTGATACTATTTCACTCTTAGGAAAATTGATTTAACGACGAACCCTAATATCGGTAATTTAATACATATTTCTTGCAGATTTTATATGGCGTTAAGTTGAAAAATCTTTTTACTTAATTAGATTCATTGTAATCGTTTCGTCAAGTTTGGGAAGAACGATAATGTGGTTCAACGTAATCATATATTAAGGTTGCTGGAAAGTTGATCGCTTGTAGGATTAACACGCTGCAAAATATCTAAATGTGTACAGAAAAAACAAAGAACAGAATAAAAAGAAAAACTGAATTCGAAGACGATGAGGTTATATTACAAAAGAAAAAACTTAATCCCCGAATAGAATTAAAACGATAAAAGACCGGGAGGGCTAAAAGAATAAAAAGAAATACTTAAAATTAAAAGCTATAATATATTAACTGAAAACAGAGTTAATTTTTCATCTCAGTTTTAAAAAGTCAAGCATGCAAAAGAAAGAAAAAATTTAGACACTTTTGAAACAACTTTTTTTTGTTCTTCTGCGCAGAAAATTCATATTTATAACACCTCATAAATATTTCTTGTTTTCTTGGCTTAATTATATGCTTATCTCGATCCCTATGTGGTTAATTTAAATCAAGTATCAACAATATTAATTATAGATCTTCACTAACAAAAATTATTTCATTATAATTTGAATAGAATTGAGTAAAGTGGCTGTAGTTTTAGTCTTAAATCCCACTAAAGATGAATAGTTTTCTAGGTTCACATTATCTTGACATTAATTTAAGCAAAGTTAAGTACTATATTAAACAAATTAAGGAATTTGAAAAAAGGATATCATTATACAAAGCTAATTGAATCAAGTAGAATTGCGCATAAATGTTATAATAACAGTTTGAAATTGCATGCTAACATTTATTTAGTTGATATATATTCAAATGATGTAATTTTTGTTCACACATAACTTTATTCAGAGAATTTTTTTTTTGTCTTAGAGCTCTTTAGTCTAGACACAGATCAGCATTTTCAACCGAAATTTAACAATAAAACAGAAATTTCACGTTTACTTTTCTTTATTTTTTAAAACAAAGCATAATCATTTCTCGGAAAAATCTTGATTATTCGGGTGAATATATTGTAGATGCAATTTTACAGGTATCTCTTCATATCAGAACACATGGAGAAGAACAATTCTGAAAAACATTATTGTGTACTTGAATGATAATAACATTTCTGACGAATAAAATTATAATTCTGGTGATAAAACCAAAATATATGGTATTTTAATCATTCATATGAAATTTTTCCGTTCGTTTTTCAACGGTTTACCGGAAATTCTGATTTTTAAAGTTATAGTTCCTATTACTACGCATTTAGTAAAAATTCAATACTAAAAAGTAAATTTAACCGAAGAAAAGGTTCTTTACCATGGTATAAGGTATTCAGATAAAATTACTGAATTTTGACGCATTTAATTACCAAACAGCGTGGTAATAAATCATGTTTTATTGTTAATTTTTCCAAAAGTGTTGTAAAAAGTAATTGTTCCAATTGCAAAAAGTAATTGTTCCAAAAGTGCGTTATTGTTAATTTACCAAAGTGATTTGGTAAAAATTACTTTTCTTTTCGTTCCCATGGAGCCAGAAACATGGTAAATGTTACCATATTCTGGTAGTTTTAACCATAGTTTTCTTAAGTAGTAGTTTTCTTAAAGCATTAAATCCTGGTAGTTTTCTTAAAGCATTAAATGATTAAGTAGTTTTAAAAAAATCTAATTTACACAACGGCATTTAATACCCTTATTATAAATTTATAAGATCATTCCCTTTTTTTTCCTAAAAGAACTGCTAGTTTTTAATATCTTTGCCAAAAAAAGACTAATTTTTTTAAAACATAAATGTACTAAATGATATAGCCAAATGGACGACATCACAATACGAATTCATTCGGATCCATTACTTTATTTTGTAACAAAAAAAAAACCCATTTTCAGATGAAAAGTTTGAAATACGAATTGGAATCCTTTGTCCATTTTTTTAAATAACTATATACATTTTCTTAAAATTGCGTTTCGAACTGTCCATACACGCATTTTGAGTTGTGATCATTATCTTAATCGTGCCTTTTGAGTTGTGACCATTTTCTTAATCGCGCATTTTGAGCTGTGTCCAAAATAAAAATGTATTCTCTAAGAATAAATAGTGGATAAAAATGAAAATTATAACTAATTCAGTTTATTTTTAAAAAAATAATCATTTTCAAAAGAACGAAAATCAATTTGAGAAAGTTTGCTCTTATACAAAAATTGGTAGTAATATACATTCGTGAAACGTAAAATCTTTCTGAAAACTGTAAACAAGAAAAAATTATCTGTTGAACTTAAATAAAACTTATTTCATTGCAGAGAATGTTTATTCAAAATTTAAATTTAATTTTAAGGTGAACAAATAAAGATACAAGTTTATTCGGACCTGGTAATCTTCATGTCAAAGTTAGGTCAGTTTATAGATATACTAAGGAATACATATTCAATAAATAAATATTTTATTTCGTTTAATTCATAACTATACTAATAAGTTACTAAAAATATTAAATCAATAAAGAACATAGCTATATTGAATAACTTTTCATTAATAGAACATTTTGTAAAAATAAAAAAAAGAACGAGGAGGAATGAAAAATGGCAGAAGAGAAAAATGAGTATAGGTGCATGAAAGAATGAATAAACGATAAAATAAATGACTGAATAAATGGCGGAATGCAAGAATGAATGATGAAAGACTGAATAAATTGTAGAATGCATTTCATTGATGTAGAATGAATTACAATAATGTAGAATGAATTACAGAATTAAAAACAAATAAATGCAGAGGTGGGGGAAATAATTGTGAGAAATAATATTTAGATATAGGAATGAATATATAAATGGAAAAAAAGTAAAAAAATAAAAAAATATTTTAATATTTTTTCAATAAATATAGTACTTTGACAACAATATTTTGAAATTTTGCTACGGATTCTTTCAGTAAACCATTATGTTATGTCAAGTAGGATTGAAAGAAAATATCGCATACTCCTAATATTTTAAAAAACATTTTTTTCCATTAAAGTTCTAGTTTGAACTAATAATTATTAAGTATTTCCTTAAAATTACCTAAAATTATTGATATTTATTATTTATTGAGTATTTATATAATTTAAAACTACTAAATATTTTCAAACATGACAAGTAGAACAACATAAAAACAGATTATTTCTAAAATGTGTAAGTGTGTCTAAAATGTCTGAAATGCGTAAAAATATGATGCGCTTTTTAATACTTTATATTGTAACTGTCTATAAAGTTAAAAATGCTAAAGTAAAATAATTTTCGGTCAAAATTTTTAATTATTGCATGCCCTCTTGTTGAGTTTTTGTATATTTCTTATTTATGACTAGTCTGTCTTTTGAATGTGAGTTGAAAATTACATTTGTCAAAATCAGATATATTCAAATATTATTTATATTAATTGAAAAACATCAAACAAATTCCGCCAATATTAAAAAATATAAATAAAAGTACTATAAAATTATTTTCCTTTATCATTGAAAAAAATCAGGATTAGTTTTTTTTTAAAGAAAGTCTTATGTAGTTTGCTGTCTTGTCAGGTAGAAGTATACTTAATTACTTTTAAAGACTTAAAAAAGTAAACTTTGTTGGAAAATCAGGTACATAATAAATTAATCTCATTTAACAACCATGTTCCTTCGGTCAGAAGCAAATATTAAAATTTCAGTAAAAAGCTGTCTTCTTCCTCATTCTTTTCTTAAAAACAACCAAAAAAGAAGTTTCTTTTAAGAATTGACAGCGGACTATAAAAGAAAAAAAAATCCAATGATGAATTCATTCTAGTATAAAAAAAATCTCTTTAAAAAGATTACAAATACTTTACATTAACTCCAAAATAATTCTTCTTTTATAATTCTTTCAGAACACAGACTTTATTTGTCCTTGTCTTTTGTATCTGATTTAATAGGTAGGTTCTTTAAGGGTTCTTTTTTTTAAACTTTTTGTTTTGGTTGCTGTTCGCAAAGTGATTTTTTTTTGCGTTTAATTCTCATAACAAATGACGCAGAACTCTGATTCTTCCAAAGACAGTGCTTAACAAAAAAGCGATAAAAAATTTATTTACTGCCTAGTTTGGCGACTCAATGTCTTCCTGTGTTATACAGATAAGCAAAGTTTTCGGCTTAAAAAGAATCGTTAAAGTATTTTTCCTGCAAAACTTGCTGCACTCACGCACGTTAAAGAATTTTAAATAAAAAGAATGAACGAGAAAAAAAAACAGCGGCTTAAAAAAGTAATTAATTAAATTTGTTTAGATTGAGCCACCCTCTCTCTTTTTGTGAAAGATGGTGGATATTTTCTTGTTTGGCTGGCGGTGTGGAAACATTTTTGAGCTAAACTTTAATCAGGTAAAGTTGTCGAAAAAAGAACCAGTTGGCGAGGAAAAATATAGTTGAAGCAGAAGACAATCATTTTTTATTAGTATTTTACCCTTTAACCCAGAATATTTCACAATGTCTGTAACAAAAAATATTGAATTTAACCTTGAAGATTTTCTAATAAACATTTAAAAATTATTTCATTCCTATTTTTTCTTGCTGTCATTTTCTTTATTTTTTCATCATCTGCATTCGTTCAAATAGTTTAATATTGAGTTTTAGAAAAATTAAATTTTTTTTGTTTTACTTTGTTATCGATAAGAAACGGTTTTGAACCAAATCAGGCCAAATTGTAGTTAACAGGTGATAGGTAAAGTTTATCAGGGAAAATTGTAATTTTAACAGGTAAAGTTAAGTTAAAATGCTTGTAGCAGAAAAAAAAGACGTTGAAGAACCTTAAGTGAATTATTTTACACCTAACTAGATCAGATTTATTTGCTTGCTGTGAATATTACCCTTGAAAAAATATTTTTTTTAAATGCTTTAATGAATTTTTAATGGTAATTTATTATTTTTTAATTCTTTGATGCTCCTATTCTTATTATTTTTGTTATTCTATATTAGAATTGTTAAAATAATTTGAAAGTGGAATTTTGGAACAAGCTCAGATTATTATAATGTACCCCAAAACACTCAGAATTAGTATTATTAAGAATAGAACAGAGAATATTATAAAATTTAAATAATAGAATATTCAAAATTTAGGCTCAAATATTTATTTATTTATTTACTAGTTTTTGTAACTTTTTATATTTTTCATTTTTCTAGCATTATTATATTGTAATTTTGAAAAGAATTTTAATGATTGACAACCATTACAATAGGTTAAGTTTCTAAAACCAATAATTTGTTTACTATCAAATTTTTATGTTCTTCATGTTGTTATGGTCTTTGGCCATTAAAGCAAGGGTCTGCGATTGTTCTTGTTTTCCAGTGGTGCCATCAATGGAAAAGAATTCGTTTTCTGCCACACCCATATGTCACACCTGTTTGTAGGGCAGTCCTATTACTACAACCATTCATTCATCCACAGATCGTAACTTTGACCTGAACCAGAGAACGATCAATCTTCAATTCAGTACCTCCAGAGGTATAATTTGTTATGGGAACAGGAAGGACTTTGTGACACGACAGATTTAACGTGTACCAGTTACCATTTACTACATCGCCGGCTGGATTCGGACTCCAGTTCGTGAGAACGGGAGAGCTCTGCGAAACACGATTTTCGGCCTATATCCTTCATACTTCCTACGAATAATAATTCCAGCTATTTTCAGAATGCTATCAAAAGTTGGTTTATACTGCTTTTATATATGGTATTCCAAGCTTTTTTATAATCAGTGGCATGATTGTAGGAGTTAAAGAGGCAACAGTTAAAGGAATCTAGCCATAACGGGCATTCAATGCACAATCAAGGTCGCTAAAACTTATAATTAATGATTATCCATTAAGATAATGGAGGAATGAAAATCCATTAAAATAAAACTATTAATGATTATCTATCAAAATATTTATTTGACTGATTAACACTATATCATTTCTAAATATTTAATAATGGGGTTTTAGACTTAGTTTATTAGAATACTAAAAATAAAAATTGAATTAACATTAGCAAAAATTGAAATATTCTTCATATTTAAGATTAAAAAAAGTTAAGAAGATTTTGTTGGAAAGAATTAAGTTTAAAAAAAGAATAATTTTCGCCTACATTTACATTAAATGAATTTAGCAGTTGTTTTCAATTTTACATTGTATGCGGGCCATTTAAAAATGTAAATTTCGAAACAGTTCAACAGTTTAATAAGTGGTTGCGTTTTCATTTTGATTTTCAAATAAATAACTTTTTCATTATTAGCCCAAATATAAATAATTCAGAAGAAATATATTTAGTCCTACAATTAATCGGCATCATATTTCAAGCCATAGTTCAAGCTATAGTGAAAAGTTTACGTTAGCCTTGAGAAAATCATGTCAGCCCATTTTTTAAATGTTAATCTACACTCTAAGAATTTCCGTAAATTTTTGAGAATTGGCCTTTAATTTATACGGCCGTCTCCTAGATTCAAGGAAAAATAGCTCAGTACCCGTGATTGTAATGGACTTCAGCAGTAAAATTAGTAGAATTCATCGTCAAATTAAACGGTCAGCTCCATTTTTTGTGAAAGTAGTCCACCGATTTTATTTTTATTTTGTAACTGTCATTGAACTGCAAACCCAATTATGAGTTAATGACTGCCAATGTTCAACTCCGCAGCCTTGTAATTTTAAACCCAATCTGGAAAACAAGATCACTCCTGGAATAAGCATAGGAAAAAATCTGACTTCGTGCAGGACTTTTTGATGGAACTCACCCTCATTTGCGTTACAAGAAGAGAAGGACCGCGAAAACCTCTTATGATTAACCTGATGGTAAGGGAACTCTAACCCATGATCCAGCTACCACTGAGGATATTTTACGTCAGCACTGTGGTCGGTGCGATCAGGGTGTAAAATTCTTATAAATCAGCCATTGCTGGGATTCGAACTTGGATCATCTCAATGGGAGGCAAGCGTTCGATCCTATGAGCCACCACGGCTCAAGTCAACTGATTGTAAATATAAAACTTTCTAAAAAGAGATCTTCAAGGGTGAGCAGCTGAGCTTGACTGTTAGAGATCATACTCCGATTTGAACTAGCATCAATCGAAATACATTTCCTTTATTATTTGTAGGGGTTTCAAAGGAGATATTGTTGTTGTTACAGACACTATATAAAGTTTCCAAACTCAATTCGAGAAGCACGCCGTTTACCATACTGGTTACAACATTAAGTTTCAGATACATAAGTCCTGGATTCGATCCCAGTCGGCGCCAGAGAACGGCTCTCTCGCACTTCAGCCATGGCAGTGATCTCGTTAAACGACCACTCAACTTCCTCACTTCTTGACAGATGGCAGCACTGTATTACTTCATCTCATATCTCGATTCGCCTTACGTACAAATCACCTCAGTCTTAAACAGCGTCAAGACCCAAACTGACTATAACTTTAATAAATAATATTAAATCTGTCTTCAATATCATCTTTGTATTATCTATCTATATTATATTTATCTATATTAATCTTTATCAATAATATATATCTGTATTAATATTCAATCTTTTCAAAGGCATCCAATCTACCACCACCACTAGTGCACCGCCACTCATCATTATGTAAATTTCACTTCATGTAAAAAATAAAAATTTAATTACTACTCAAATTCTTTTTCTTTTGAATATAGACACTCCGTAAATCTAAAAACAAAACAAAAAGTAAATTTCAAAAATAAAGAAAAATGAGTATCATACTGTAGTTTTTATTATTATTAATCTCGTTACATAACAAATGAATAAGATTTCATATTAAAATTTAGAATTCTGGAGAAAAAGGAATTTAGAAAAATTCAGAATTCTAGGAAAAAAATGTACGATTGCAAAAAAAANAAAAAAAAAAAAAAAAAATGCTTATCAGTAAAAAAAAAATTACATTTTTTTAAGGCTAATCTGCCATCGGGATTTTATCATTTTAAATGGCTTGTCCTTTATCAGGAATCCCCTAAGACCAAACAATCGTCCAAAATATGTTGACAACAGTTGGAATTATGTCTTGAGATATAATTATGTCGTTGCCATACAAATAGACATCTTTATTATGCTTCGTATTATTCGGACGCCAACTGTCTGACTTTATCGCCAAAAATCATCTTTTCACTTTATGATCTCAAATCGGAAATAAAGTAGCTCTTGACAAGAACTTAAAAAGACATTTATTCGTTTCGTTTAAATGTACCATATAATACTTTGCAATTTCTTACGAACGAGGTTTTTACAGTTAGAACAAATCCTTGAAACGAATTTATATTGTTCAGGAAAAAAAAAAGTTAAAATGATGTAGGTAATTATTATATTTATTTAATTTTTTTTTTAAATATTGATATACTGATTGACATTTTATTACAGCATTCCAAAACTTCAATAGTTTAAAAAAAACTGTGCCTGCTATAAAAATGTTAGTCTAAATAACACATATTAATAAAACGATATTGCTAATTAATAATTCAAACATTTTTGAATACAACACATAATTTCCATTGAATCACAGGGGGGAGATTATTATTAAGTAAATGTTTATTTCAATTTATGTATTTTTCTGTTATATATCATTAGAGTACAAGGAGCTTAGTTAAAAATTAAATTTTATATTAAAAAAGCAGTTGAAGTCATAAATTAAAAAAGAGATATGTTAGTTCAAAATATTAACATTGTGAAACCCATGTTTTTGAAAAGAGCTACAATATTCATAAACTTCAGGTGATAATTAAATTTTTTAGAGAATATTCATGAACTAGGAAAGTATTGCAAATAATATATTAAATTTATTCGCATATTTTTTAAAATTAACTTAGCAACTTTGTTAACAAAAATCAGGTTATGTAATTTTGAATAATTTCTTACGTTTATTTTCAATAGTTCAGTCGAATATAGTCTCAAAAATGTTCGAATATGATTAAATAATTTTGTGATAACTTACAATTTAAATAATTATCTTAAAATTTATTTAAATAATATTTTTGAATTTTTACTGCATCGTAATGTATATTTATCTAAATAATTTGCATGAGAAAAAAACTTTTTTTAAAATGTCTTTTAAAGTACAGTTGTACCCAATTTTGAACTAACCTAAGGTTGAGTCGTGCAATTTTTTCCGACAACTGCAAAGTCTTATTTAACTTGGACTCTAATATCGCAGCCTGTTTTCAACTGAAAGGAATTAAATAAAATTCTTTTATTTTGCTGATTCGAAACCAGATATTAGCTCTCTATTACAAAACAATAATTTTATTTGAAAGAATATTTCTCCTAAAAATCATAGATTGTTCTTTTTATCGTAAAAAACGCATGTTTTTTTTTAATTTGCTTGCACTATTAAGATATTTTTACACGGCCATTTTTTTCATTGAATTAGTTAAATAAATGAGCATATTAAATAATGATATACAATGAAAAAAGTCATTATTAAACGTGACTGAAATAATTAACGAATAAAATGGTTCGTAAACTTAGAAGAATGTGAACTTCATAGTTAACGTAATTTTGCTTTTAATTATTTATCCAAAATTATTTAATCTTTCTCCAATTTACTTCTTAAATTATTAAATTTATTCTTCATTTTTCATTAATTTTATACTTTTATTAATATCATATTCTTATTTGTACTTATAGTAGGAAAAGTGCTCCCCTATTTTTTTCTAAGACGGTCCTTGGAATTAAAAAACCTCAAAATCAATTTGAGGAACAAATTTCACAGTATCGCCAAGATTGAAACATTCTCCAATGAAGCTCACAAAATATGGGAATATATTATAACCAATAAAATAAATCAAAATTTATTATCGCCATCGAGAATGCCAAGGCAGAAAAAAATTACACTTTTTTTTCTATTTTATCTTCAACCTCTATTTTTTTCCGCATCTTAAGCGTGGAGAAAACGTCAAAAAAGCTAAACGGAAAAAGTATTCTTTAAACAGAACATACGTCACTTACTATTTACAATACGAACTATCCATAAATTTCAAACTGCAACCGTAATTCTAGGGATGGGTGTATCGAGGGGTGGGGGTAAGAGACAAAGCAGCCCGTTTAAATTCGCTGTCACGTGCTATGCCTTCTTCAAGAAATGTCTCAATTCGTGAAGGTTTCTTCCCAGAGAAAGCATTAGGAATAGCAGTGACACGAAATTTATGACATAATAGGGCTACTGACATTAAGGCGTTTGGGGTTTTTGATTTTTATAATGTCCCCTTTGTTTGAAGTTATGCAGAGCCGTTTCGACTCAATTCGTTTTGTTTTGCCTACAGATTCTTCAAGCTTTTATATTTTCATGCACTTCACTGAATTTCGAAAGAATGTGTGCATCGTATTTTTTATACGGTATTTTCAGGTTTTGGATTTTTCGTTTGTCCAAAAAAATAAAATAAATAAACAAAGACCGTGAAATGTTTTGAAAAAAAAATGATATGAAAAGAAGAGGAAATGTCTCTGAATGCTTTTAAAACAAGCTATTTGATTTTTATTATTTATTCTATGCGCATTTGGGTGCTTATCAGTCATGGGACCCTGTGTTGGCGACTACTTTTCCGGTTTGTCGCCAACATAAACATTGGCTCCCATAACTGATAAGTACGTATTTTAATATCACAATGTATTATCAAAAATGTCGATTTTTAACAAACAATCACGATATATATATATTTCTTTTCATTTGTCAATATTTTTGTTACTTATATAAAGTTTATCGTATACAATAATAATCGTCGTGTATAATATCCTGCATGCTATCTTTTTGTTACGCTATCTTCTGATATATATTCTTTATTGTATATGATAATTATAATTACCAATAATGTTTACGATATTATCGAATATGCTAACGTATTGTTTCCTTTAATGATCTCGATAGCGTTGTATTTGATACACCTAAATACATATTATCTGTAGCTGGTAATCTGTGTAAACCAAAACCTACATGTTGGCGATCTTGGCTTCATTGTCCCTACAAACCGATAAGTACAGCATATTCGCCTTGTTGCGAATCCTATTTCGTTTACTTTTTTACTCCAGGTTTATAAAGACGTGTGATATAAATTTCTCAGTTTGAAAAATATAGGTAAAGTTAAGTTAAATTTAGTCCCCTTTTTTAATTTTTAAATTTTCTAACTTGATAATAAACAAATAAGAATGTGAGGTAGGATTTTTGTATTTTGTTTACAGAAATTTCTTTAAAATCTTACTTAGTAAAAATATTTGATCTACTAATTTACTATTATCTCTTCTATATTTTTCGCTCCGATTTTGAAAGTTCTTTTAGAAAAATCATGTAATGCATTCCTGCCAATTAAAAAGTGGATTAAGTTGATTTATAACATTGGGAATTAATGAATCGATTAATTTTATTTTGAAATCGTAGTTGTCAAGCCCACCCAATTTTCGAGTTCACAACTATCAATATTCAAATCCGAGGCCTTGTAATTTTAAACCCAACACAGAAGATAAGGGAAGTACTGGATCAATTATTGGTAGAAATTTGCCTTCGTGGAAGACTTTTTGATGAAAGAACTAACCCAGTTTTGTGTTACATGGAGAAGAAAGTCACTAAAACCTCCAACGGTTAGCCTGACAACAAGGAGACTCTAATCCATGATCCATCTACCACTGAGGATACTTTACCTCAGCACCGTGGAAGGCGTGAGCCTGGTGGAAAACTCATTTCAGTCATCGCTGGAATTCAAACCTTGGTTACATCAATGGTGAGCGAGCACATCTGAGCCACCACGGCTCAAATCGATTATTTTGACGATATGAAGATGATAAAAAATATTTATGGAACATAATTTTTTTTACGCGACCCTGGCCGTATTTCCCCATACGCAAGGGTTATAGGTTGTTCACAGTCTGGAAAATTTTCAAAAGAAGCGATTAATGTTTTATGAGGTTATCGCAAGTTTTATAGACTACAATTTAAAGTAAATTGTAGAAATTCAGTAGAAGGCATTTGTATCACAGATATTTAATATACTATTACTTTTAGTCGATAGTAATTACTTATAATATTTTTTTTTCTATTTTTTCTTCACTAGTTTTTGAAATTTTCTGGAATGCGGCTACCCTGGGTTAGAATTCTCATCGCTACGGCAGTAACTCCACAACAATTTATTCAGTTTTTTTTTAAAAAATTACTTTTATTTTTGCGCTCAATACTACAAAGCTGTAAAAATACAGCTCTATGTCGCATTTACAGTTTAAAGAACAGCCATTTAAATTTTTTTTTATCCTATAAGTAAAACTATTTTCTTTTTTCATTGCTTTAGTGTCATTTGCTTTACTCTTAAGTTAGTTTCTATTTTTTTGCTTAATTCACGCAAAGGGATTATTTTTTTAATGTTATTACTGATCATATCGTGTACTCAGAAGTGACGTTAAAATCACAATATAGTGACGTAAAAGGTAAACTCAACAAAAATCAAAGCAATTTTAATAAAACAATATGATTTGAAAAAAAAATTTCAAACTTAGCTTCAATTTCAAATAATTCTCAAAATTTCTACAAATTTAGCAAAAAATTAACATTTATAAGAGTCTTTTTTTAGAATTTATGAACGCGCGAAGTACTCTCCGGTATTCTTGATAACTAAATTAATCTTAAATTGTCATTAATTTTGTTGTAGCGTCTTCGAAAAACTCCAAATGTTAACATAATTATCTTCCAACTGCAGATTACATGAAAATGTGAGTTTAAATGACTGAAATTTGCTGTTTAATAACTTTAATATTGAATTCGACGTAAATATAATACGTCATAGAATACGTCATACGAAACCAAAGAATATGCATAAGGAAATTTTCTTAAAGGTTTAGGTACTGAAAATTATTTTCAAACATGCTTATTTCAATACCGAAACTAATATAACAACATGCATGAAGATTTTTATGCGTATAATCCAATATCAAAACAAAAAATCAATTAATAGTAAGATTAATACTAATAAAATAACATAATCAAAAGATTAATTATAAGATTAATAATAAGATCAATTAATAATTTAGATTTAATAATTTCTTTAGAATCTTTAAGACACAATTATTTTATCTGACTGTATGGCATACTATTTTTCTGGCATGTGCATTTAATCAAGTAAACTAAAATAATGTTACATATTAAGGGGAAAGTGTATTATTTTAGCTTAGTGTTTTCTTATTTCAGTTTTAATTTGTTTAAGTTTATTTTAGTATTTTTCTGAAATTAATAAACCTCGATTGGAGTTTATTTATTTTTTATTTTTTTTGGAAAAATTAAGATGTTGGTAACAATATCTCATGTTCATAGAGTTTCTAAAAACAGAAGTAATTTGAAACGCAAAGAATGTTCTATGAAAACTTAGGAAGTTATAGTTTTAAATTTCTTCGTTCATTGTTTTCTGAAGTTGAAGTTATAAATTAGAAATTTTTTTACACATATGTTTTTAATATTTCTTTTTAAAATATTAGAAATGCAATGATGTTTTGCTTTCCTTTAATGTATTTTTACAATAAGTTAATTTGTTTCTTGGCATTTTTTTTCCTACATAGATTTTTTATAGCATATACATCGAAAGAAATATATATATATATATATACTT
>NC_092206.1:93736373-93822185 GCF_043381705.1 Parasteatoda tepidariorum | reverse complement strand
ATTTTTTTTTTTTTTAAATAAAATGTTGTTTATTTTTTTACTTATTATTTCCCACCCCCTTTTTTTCATATGTGTATAATTTTTCTTTGTTTTATTCTTCATTTTGAACTTATATATATATATATATATTGTTTTCGATATATGTGCTATGATAAATATATGTAGGAAACTCCCGCTAAAATAAAGACATTTTTAGCATTTAACTAACATAATCGTAAACACATGCAGAATTTTAATTTTTTTTCCCTCTGAAAAGAGATAATATTCCTTTTATCGAAATATTTCTAAAAAATAGTGCTTAATTTGTTTGTAAATACCAATTTATTATTAGAATCAAATTCATATTTTATGGACTTAGTATGGGGTTTGAAACTTACAAAAATAAATAGATAAATAAATAAAAATAACGAGGGTTAGAAATGAAAACTTTGATAACTTAATACTTTCAATAACTAAATACGAATTGTTCAATTAAGTAAAAGATATGTAATAAAATTTAAAAATTATACTTTCAAAGTAATAGTTAAAATGTTAATTATTTTTCATTGAATATTTTTATTTTTTTTATTTTAAATGAAATAATGGTAGAAATGGAAAGGAAGGTTAAAAGTTAGATAAAAAAATATGAAGTTTCTACGATAGATGGCAGTGCAAGTCTTTGTCTGAGAAAGTTCTTCAGTTCATAGATTTAAACAAAACTCCTGTCATGAAACTATGATGAGACACCGAAGTTCCGATAACTCCTTTTATTCGTTGAGTAACTTACGTTTCATTAGTTTAAAACAGCGAAATGCGAGGCATGTTTTTTTAAGTGACAAAATGGTATGTTATCAAACTTAAAAGAACGCTGTATTGTTCGTTTTTTATGTTAGAGAAATGTATTTATATTAAAAAAATTTTAGTTGCATAAAATGTTAAACTTTTTTATTTAGTTTATTTCAGTTTAAATGTAAGTTTAGTTTCGTTAATTTTTCATTGGAAACAGTTTTATTGTTCAAAAAAATACGAAATGTATTACAAACCAACACTGTAATAACGTTTTTTTTTTTTTNTTTTTTTTTTTTTTTTTTTTTTTTTTTTTTTTTTTTTTTTTTTTTTTTTTAGCTAACTAATTTGAAGTTATTTGCACGCTAACACAAAAGAATAATTTCAAAAAGTTACTTTTAGGTCTTTTTTTAGGTCTTTAAATTCTAATAAAAGGGGAATGAAAAACAATAATTTAAGATGTCGGACTTTCTAACGTAACACAATAACAAATTAGATGGCAATTATTTGAAAAAATAATTGCTCACAGTTAATTTTGACCGTTTTATGATTCGAAATAATGAGTTATCAGCACTTTTTAGACAGTTTCTTTTGTTTCAGAAATTTATTTTTTATACTGAATTGTTTTCTTTTCTTTCTCTTTTTTATAAAGAAAAAAGTAGAAATATCTAAAATTAGCTTTATTCCTTTAACTTTAGGATGTTACAGTTTTCAAAACCTTGACTTTCACGATTTGGTTTTCTTTCTTCACGTTCCCGTAAAATTAAACACTTACTGAAGAGTTAACCCTCATAAAAAAATGAATAATCACCAATTTTTTTTTAACAAAATAATAAATTATAAGCGATTTTCTAGCACGTCGGGACTTAATAAAATCGTGGAATTTTGATTAATCGTTGATTGTTCGAATTGTATAAAATCTATTGAAATTTAAATTTTCATTGCAATTTAAACTTTTATAAAATTTCTAATTTTTATAATAATTAACATTTTTTTAACAATTCAAATTCGAAAAAACTAAAGAGTCAGATACTAAACAATTAAAAATGCCTAACATTAGGATATTTCACTTCAAGTATTGGAATTACGGGGTCAATTTTTAGTACAAAAACAGGGCAAATCCAAGTTCCCTAATTGTTGCTGAGAGCAAAATGGAATTTTAAAATGCCACTGGGTTCAAATAGTTTGCCATCACATCCATGCACCGCTCACCACAATTAAGAGAACTGTTTTAAACTTCGTGCGCGGCTCGTGCATAAATGAAAACACTTATATTGTCCGCTACCGAAAATGCAATTATATGAAGAATAAAAAAAAACTTTCCTCGTTAATTTACGTAAATGATTTCGGCTATGCGAACAACATTTTCTTCAGAATGTTTTGTGAAGCTCATTGACAAGAAAAAATTGATTTAAGCGCCTTAAAATTGAAACCAAGCTATAATTTTAAACGAAACAATCTGTCCTGCCGTAAAGAATTATCTGAGGTTTGGAATGAACTAATAGCTTAAATATATATAAGTAAAAATTTTTAAATTAAAATTGAATGTTTGGCGAGTATCTTTCACCTAGATGAGAACTGTTTTTAAAAACTCTTTCGCCAAAGAAAATAGAAAGAGCCCTTACTTAAGTGCCTTTCCGTCAAGGGAAAGCTATTATTTTCTACTATATATGTCATGTTGCCGTGAGGAATTATCTGGCCTTTTGAAGGGACAAGTAGGTCACGAAGTTTAAAATTTCGAAAAATTAAGGAGAAAAAAACTACCAATTTGGCGAGATTTTTCCATCTAGAGGAAAATTATTGAAGTAATTGAATAATTGTGCGCAGATTTGAATGAGCTCATATAATATAGAGGTAGAGTACAAATTCAAATATTTAAGAAAATTAGCTCAGAAATGCTTTTCAATTTTACAGAACTGTGGCTTTTCTTCGTATGGACGTTTTGCGCCATTTTCAGAATTCGAACTGAGAGCGCTGGCTAAATATAGGCAAAACTTCATCTAACAGTCATGAATGATTGTTATTAACTCTCAGAAGTTATTTAATTGTATAACCGCGGTAGATTTAGGAGGTAGAGCGTTCGCTTTCCACTGAGGTGACCCGGGTTTGAATTCCAGTGCTTAGAGGTCAATACGGATTGTGATTCCAGCTCGCACTGACTCCGGTGCTGACGTAAAATATCGTCGAGATGGACTGATCATGGGTAAGAATACCCTTGCCGTCGGGCTAACTAGATCAGGTATCCTCCTTATTTAACGCAAATGTGGGTTAGTTCCATCAAAAATTTCTCCACGAGGACTAGTTTGTCCTAATACTTTATTCAGAAGTTTCCTTGTTTTCTGGGTTTGGTTAAAAATTGCATGGATACGGAATTAGAAATTGATAGTCGTAAACTCAGAATTGGGTCGGCTGTTCAACGGTCGGCTGTTATAAAATAAAATAAAAAGAATTATTTCATTTAACGACAGAGTCTACGAGAAACAGCCTTTTAATCAATAAGTAACTTTTTAGTTTTCGAGCTATATATCTACCATTTCCTTTCAAGCTATACATAAGATTTCTAAATGCAGTATTTGTTCTTTCTAATGGACATAATAGCTTACAAATTTCAAAAGTTAATATATTTTTTTAAAAACCGCCAATTAGGCGAGATTTCTCGATCTAATTAAAAATCATTCAATTCACTGAATAATTCACAATTTTTGTACATTTTAATAAGCTTAAACAATTAGTAACTTTCAGAGTAATTTTTTTAAATATTAAAAAATTTGTTTATTTTCACGAAACAGTGGTTTTCTTTCATATTGACGATTCGCGAAATTTTCTTAATTAGCATAGAAGTCGCTAACTAGAGATATGTTTAACTTGTCTTAATAGTTATGAATAACTGGGGAAAACTCACAGCCGAAAAGAAAATATCATATAATTAATGAAATAATGACGAAATAACCTCCGAGAATCAACTCTTAGTTCTTCGCACTTTCGCTTTACCTTTCTCTGAACTTAATTTATCCTAAACTCCAAAATTTCAAGGACTTTTAGGAGAATCGATAACTTTCAAAAAAGGAAGATGTTGAAAATTTTACAAATAATACTTAGAGTCTAATTGCCTAATTTAATCACCCTCCCTAAATGTAAATTCTATTCCGGATTTAATTACTCGAAATTCCTAAGTGCAAAATAGAATCATTGTAAAGAAAAAAAAATCGTTTGGTTTTTGCGAAGCAAAACTTTTTCAAGCGGATAAAAGTTTTTCATATACTTTCACCTTACCAATAGTAAGTTACTAGTATAAGACGAGGAAGAGGGGAAAAAAACGAAAAGAAAAATACCAAACCTAAGTTCTAAAACCCATTAAAACGCAGTCTTTTTGTAGCATTCACTAATTAAAAGGCAAAGAAAGTTGCGAAAAAAGAAAAAAAGCACGTTGGGCTCTTCTAATTTTTTTTTCTCTTTAATTCGTTTTTGGCGAATGTTAACGAATCGTAACTGGTTCTTTAGAAATCTACCTTTTCATAACAAAACAGCGCCTGCACAACTAAACTCTCTACAATTCTTCTAATTACTCAGAGCATTAGAACATAAAGAGGGAGGGTGGCTGGAAGGGATGGAACACGAAGGAAAAAGGGGCGACTGACAATGCAAGAGATAAATTGATTTTCTATAATTATGACGAGTTAATTAACGAAGAATTCGTTAATTTCTTGCATCGGTCATTAATTCAGAAACGGGGGTAGTTCGGGCATTGTCATCCCACAAGACAGGGCAAACCTTTTCAAGAAAGTGGTAAAATCTTGAGGTTTTCGTTAAGAATGGCAAAGAAGAAAACTTTTGTATCTCTACCAATTAAGTAATTGCTCGGGAATGCTTGTGCCTTTCATTAGAGGGGAGACCTGGAAGGGGTAAAAGGGTAGAAGGGGGCAGAGCAAACGAGAAATTATTTATTACCAGGCCGATTGCGTACGGCAGCGAAATGTTAAGAATTGCTTAAAAATGATAATAATAGAAAATTTGTTTCCTTTTCGTAATTTATGATTGTTTCATTTTAAGAAGAGCCTTTGGGGGATGGCGTGGAAGGGGTTTTAGAAGTGGTGTGAGCAGACGAACGTTTTCTGTCTGAAAAGTTCCGTAGTCGTTTTGTTCGGAGGCGAGGTTTTCGAGATTTGCGTTATTACGATTTTAAAAGGTGAGTTTTCGAGGGTGCTTTAAAACTTTGGAACCAATTTGAAATTTTCTTCGCAAATTTTCTCCAAGAAGAAAGAATTGTAAAGAACACAAATTCGTAATTAGCCGCTGAAGTTCCAGAACAAAAGATTCCTGTCGGTTGTAGCGAGAGTTCTTTGAAATTTTGTCGCTTACGGACACTAATTAAGGTGTATGCTCTAACTAGGCAAGAAGTTTAATCTTTCTTCAGCTAAGAAAATCCTTTATTCAACCTTATAGCCCCGGGACAATGCCAATTTTTATGCCAAATTAGGTCGAAGTCGAATGTTCTACAGCCAAAGTCACTCTATTGTTATTCCTTTATTACTTAACAAGCTCGTAGTTTGTTAACTAATTAATGTAGAATTGTATTTCCTGACTTTTAAATGAGTTCTACAGGTAGAAAGGGTTGTCTTAAACAGCAGTTAGAGATATTTAGGGATTATGACATAGGGACGAACTATCTGCTAGGGAATATGATCATGTAACAAGCATGTCATTAAACTTTTAATGATTCAAAAACATAAAAATAGCATGGGGGGAAAGAATTTATGAGAACTGCGATTTAAATTAAATCAATTTAAATTCCCTAAAAAGCTGAAAGGAAGTTGAAGAGTCTCTTTTGGCTAGAAAAGGGATGTTTTTCCCTCTCATGTTAATCTACTAAAAATTAAATGCGAATTCAATTACAATATTAAGTGACAAATATTGTTTTAATGATTCGTTTTGTTTTGTATAGTGAAATATTGTTCAAATGTTTTGTTCTGTTTTGCACTCTGAAATGTGCTCTATCGAATCTACCAATGTAGCAGAGAAACATCAGTTTTTCATAAAATATTACGTCTATTTAACGTGTGTAAAATTTACGTGAAACTGAAAAGTTGGATTATTGCAAAAAGAGGTTGACTAAGCTATTTTATGCATATCAGTACTACTAATTGATGGATCTTTTGCGTTAATAGTGGGACAAAGTTCAGATAAAAGTCAAGCCATAAATTATAGCACAAAACGGTTCTCAAAGAAAAAAAAAACTGGAAGATTTACGTAAATTTATACGTAAAACAGTTAAGTTATTTTGACCATATTATACCTAATTGAAGGATATTTTATGTTAATAGTAGGATAAAATTTATATAAAAGTCAAACATTGAATTATAGTGGAATGTAGTAAAAGGGAAATAAGAAAAAAAAGGAAAACAGACGTAAAATATATTCGTAAGAAGGTTAGCTTGTTATACATATATTTTACCAAGCACTTTTTACTGGATAGAAATATAAATGTTATTTTAACACATTATTTACATCAACAGAGCGTTAAACTTTGCCTAAAATAAGCGTCGAATTATAGCACACACACAAAAAAAAAACTATGGAAAATTTTTATACGTAAAAATGACTTGAAGTATTTTATTTTGTTTAGTACTCTAGAATGTGTACTATTGAACAGTGGCGTACGCAGAATTTTTTCAAGGGGGGGTCATAATTTTCAGAAATTACTAAAAGAAATTCGAGTATGTAATAAAGCACTATTACTTCCCTAATTTAGACAGCTAGACAATTTTGACTTTTNCACATTTCAAGACATTTTCAGGACTACACTACTTAAAAATTGTGTAAATTAGTTATTTAGAATACTCTGTTGAGACATCGGTGTAAGGACTTCAAAAGACAGTCATGATCAGTGATGAACTTAAACTCAGTCCCCATCTTATGACAGGTTCATTTTGGGACAACAGATAATTTTTTTAAGGCTTCTCAGATGCTTTAACAGTTAAGCTCTTTATGAACTTCTCAGGCTCTGTAGTTTCGGTTATTCGCTTTATTATTACAAAAACGAACATTTGAAGGAGACGTTTTCAAAGACGAGGCAACTTTTTTGGCCTATGAATCAGTGATTTCATAGTTATCAGAACTTCAAAATGTTTAATAACCACTGTGAAACCAGGAACGACTGTGAAAAATAGGTTTTTTTTCTCTGAAAGATAAACAATAATCTGAAAGAAATATATGATGGGCCGGGATAGCTTGGCTGGAAGGGCATTGGACCTATGTTGAAGAGGTCGTGTGTTCGATACCCGCCAGCCGAAGACGCCCCGTGTAATAAATGGTTACCAGTGCGCGATAAATCTGTCGGGTCAAAAAATCCTCCATGTTCCCATAACAAATTATACCTCTGGGAGTTACGGAATTGGATATTGATAGCTCTCTGGTTCAAGTCAAAATTACTATCTCTAAATGAGTGAATGGATATATGAATGGATCCGCCCTATAAACGGGCTGTAACGAGTGTTATAGATGTTTTGGTTATAGATGGCAGAACTGAAAAACAACAAACGCATCTCTGGCTTCAATTTGTTTGATTTCACCAATCCGGCTTGCCGAAATTGGAAAGTGACATTAGAAACAACAACAACAGAAATATAATTTGAACATTCGATTTACAATTCTTTTAAAGTTTTAACGGGAAGATTAATAGAAAAATAGAACAATAAATGCACGAACAGTATAGAGAACAAACATGGGAGAGGAAAAACATGGAGAATAAGAACGAAACATCTGTAGCGACAGTCTATGAATCCGAAAGACTTTTGAAATCGCAGCAATAGTCAAGAGAATGTTTGGTTAAAGCTCTGGCAATGGATGAAAGGGTCGCCATCCATGGTCTGACTCAGATTATAGAGACTAGAAACTATGCGAAAACGGTGCTAGTGTTTCGAGAGACAGTCATGGCCAGTGGTGAACCTAAATTCCTTCGTCATTTCATGTCTTTGTCTTTCTAAGTCTTAGGAATTATTCCGAGTGCGAGGTCCTTTTCGAACTCAGCTGACATGGAATTTTTGATTAACCGTTTTAATATTCCAAAAGGTAAAGACTTGTTTGTACTGTTTTTGTCAGTGAACAGACAATCTCAATGTCATGGATTCCACTGTAAAACAGGAGGGAAAGAGCAAATAAAAATGGTTAAGACCGCAGATGTCTTAGCTATATCGCACCTCACGATTTACGGTCTTATCTCTAAAAAAGACGGGAAATTTCAGCTTTTCAGATAGGATGTTCAGTTCATTATTAAAAAATTATTCAAACAATAGGATTTGTGTAATCCAAATTATGATGCTCTTCATAATTTATGTTAGTAAGCAGCCATGTTTTAAAGCAAAGCCTTATCCTTGCGATAGACAGTACCTTCAATGGTTCATTATTGCAGTCAAGTCTAATTATTAATCCTTAATGTATAAAAGATTACTTTGCCATTGTAATTAAAAGTTCAAACTTACTTGGGTGAAAAGCCCCAGTTGTTCCAACCAAAGCAAACCTTCAATAAATAATTCTAAAACCTTAGATTTTGAGCAACGGTAAAACCATCAGGACAAAATGCAGCAGTTCGGGGAAAAGAAAGCCCTCATTTGTAAAACTCTGGAGGCCCAAGTGCCTAATTATCGCTCGAATTAGTAGCGCGCTTTCGTGAAATAATGAATCTACCGGGTTTCAGTTTCCAAGGGGTACCTTTCAATATTCCAGTTAATCACAGTCACACTGTATTCCCAGATTCACAAACGACGGTACGGGAAATTTCAGCAAGATAGGCGAAATCACGCTAATTACTCTCTTATGGGTGAACCCCCACTTTTAATGGAAACTGACCCCTCCGGCAGTGGCTGGAACGCTAATGACCTAGTGACGTCATTAAAAATCCTTAAACATACTTTAAATGCCATCACGCTTTTTTTATATGCCACCTTCAAGAAAATATAAAAATAAGTTTTCTAAAAAATTGTTTTTCCCAAATTCGAACATTTTTCAAAGGTTGATACGTTCTAAGAGGAGTTGAAACAGATATCATCAAACAGCCATTAAGAAATCGTTAGTGGTTTTATCAGGAAGGACGTCGAGATATCGAATGGAGGGTTTCTACCTGTTTGAAATTTGATACACGAATTTTATACCATTTCTCATGATTATATGGATGCAAGTTAGGTAAAATAAAATATTAAAATATGGGCACTATGCGAAATGAAAGAAAGGGTTTTGGAAAAAAACTAATTGTAACTAAATTAACCATAATTGTAAAATAATTTCGAAATAGACAGTTTGCTGCTTTGATTATTTTGAATGGCACATTCTACCACAGCACAAAAACAAATAGATTGCTGTTTGTATCATTTCGATTTATATATTATTTTTGTTTCTTTTAAATGTTTTTGTAATTTTAAGATAAAATTGTTGTACACATTTCAACAAGGTATATCAATGTCTTTCACCACATTTCCTCTAAATGATTATAACTAGGCATTATTGTTACTAAAGGTTGAAGTAGTAAAGAATAGTAAAAAATATTACAATAATTTCAGGCTACTGGGGAAAAAATTTTATGAAGAAGGATGACAGTATGTCAGAGTAGGAGGTTCCGTCATGTTCACAGTTGCAACAGATTTCCTAAAAACTCTTATAGAATCTCCTTTAATATAATTTTTGAAAGAATCCATGTTTGTCAGAAGACATGTAAAGGAAGACGTGAATATTGGTATGACCTCCTATATATGAAAATATCCGAGTCTAATTATATGTATCTGGTAATTATTGCGAGTAATAATTAAGTAATTATTTTTTATCAGGTATTGTTACAAAAGGTTACAGCAGTAAAGACTAATAAAAATAAAAATTATTACAATAACTTCAGGTTGCTGGGAATTTTTTTTTCATGAAGAATAACAGTAAGTCAGAGTAGAATATTCCGTCATGTCACATATTCTTAAAAAACTCTTATAGTCTCTCCTTTCATATAATTTTTAAAAGAAGACTTGTTGAAAAAGGGATGAATATTTGTGTGACCTGCTATGAAAATGCTTGCTTCGAATTATTTGCATCCGGTAATTATTACGAACCAGCATAGAAAGTAAACCGGACAGTTAGAATGGGACAACAGAGGAAAGTAAACCAGACATTTATTATGGGACAACGCAGGAAAGTGAACCAGACAGTTATTATGGGACAGCGCTGGAAAGTAAAGCAGACAATTATTATGGGAAAACACAGGAAAGTGAAACAGACAGTTATAATGGGACAACACTGGAAAGTAAAACAGACATTTATTAAGGGACAGCATTGGAGAGTAAAGCAGACAATTATTATGGGACAACACAGGAAAGTAAAACAGACCGTTATTATGGGACAACAGAGGAAAATAAATCAGGCAGTTATAATAGGACAACACCGGAAAGTAAAACAGACATTTATTAAGGGACAGCACAGGAAAATAAAGCTGACAATTATTATGGGACAGCACAGGAAAGTAAAACAGACAGTTATTATGGGACAACAGAGGAAAATAAATCAGGCAGTTATAATGGGACAACACCGGAAAGTAAAACAGACATTTATTAAGGGACAGCACAGGAAAGTAAAGCAGACAATTATTATGTTACCACACAGGAAAGTAAAACAGACAATCACTATGGGGCTACAGAGATAAAAATAACAATTAGGATTTGTAAAAGAGAAGAACATACCTAATGATTATGAGACAATAGAGAAAAGCTACCGGACCATTGATATTGGATAACAGAGGTAAGCATACTAACTAATTATTATATAAAACACGGAAAAGTATATCGGACAATTATTTTAAAACGAAAGATAAATATGTCTATCTACTGTTACGGAAGAATAGAAAACAGCGTTGTTGTTTCTGTCGTGGTCATGCATTAAGGCAAGGGGTGCGATTGCTCTTGTTTTAAAGTGGTGCCATCAATGGCCAAGAATCTGACTGCTGCCACAACCATGCATCACACCCGTTTGTCATGAATGGGTCCTCCTTATAAAGGAGGACCCATTCATTCATCCACAGATTCGTAATTCTGACCTGAACCAGAGAGCGATCAATCTCCAATTCAGTATCCCAGAGGTATAATTTGTTATGGGAACATAGAGGACTTTGTGACAAGATAGATTCAACTTAACTTGCATCAGTCACACGGGGAGTCTTCGGTCGGCTGGATTCGAACTACCGTTCTCACGAGCGAGGGTCCAGCGCCCTGACAACCAGGCTATCCTGGCCAGAAAACAACGCACCGGACACATAAAAGGACAATAGTAGAAAAATTTAAGACAGATAATCAAATTTTAACAGCTGCTTTATTAATATTTTGCAATACGTATAGATAAACAAATGTAATTAGGCAATTAAAAAGCGAAAATAAACACTTCATTATCAAAAGGAAGATAAATTAAGTGAACCATTGCAAAGAAGAAGCAAAAATAATTATTTATTTATAACAGCAAAACATTTATTAATCTAATAAGCAAAAATAAATATTAATCTAAGAAAGATGACAAGAAAGAGGCACAAATAAGTACAGATCACCGAAGAAGAATTTAGCCCCTAAACAGCGTTGTTTGAAAGAGGGTTCCAAATACAGCAATTCCACAATAGCGCAAATAGTTTTTAAGTGTTATTTAAAAGAAAGAAATGTTATGCCGTAAACCAAATGAAACTGAATAGAGTAACCTGTCTTCTAGAAATGGGGGTATCGCAGTGAACTGATCTTAAAGACACGGTTCCCAGTAGAACACCGTAGACAAGCATCACTGCTTGCGGTTAGTAAGTGGGTTGGTGAGGGTGACCAGTTTGATCAGCCTACGTAGGGACTGATATAACTGCACGGTATAGGTCTTCGTTAAACTTTTTTAAAGGTAAAGTGCTCGACTTCATGCGCAGATCGTCGTTAGACTACCAAAGCGGAGGAGCCACCTCCTCTGCAGAGGATCAAAATTGATAAGGCATGTCTTCGGATCATCCTCAGGGATGTTTCTGAGGCCGTCGCCAATAACCTATTGTAATGGCGACTGATGCACGTTAAATCTGTCGAGTCTCAAAGTCCTCCATGTTCCCATAACAAATCAATACCTCTGGGGGTACTGATCCAGGAGTTTCCTTGTCTTCTGGATTGGTTCAAAATTACAAGGCCACAGCGTTGAACATTAGTAGTCGTAAACCCAAAAATTGGGTCGGGAGTTTCAGTTCAACGATGGTCATAAAATGAAATAAAATAACCTATTGTGCAGCTTTAGTGCGACGCAAATAAAATACCTTTCAACCTACCTATCTAGAAATGGAGAAAAAATCAGAGTTTGAGCGGTCATCGGCGTGATGTTGTTACCAAAACTTCGAAACTAAATGAATCGACACGTTTTTTTTATTTACTTAATAAGCTTAGTGTTTCATTTGTGCTTTTGCAAATTTTCCTTAACTAAATATTGATGACCTGCTTAAAGCTACTCTCCTGCTGCTGATGACCTGCTTAAGCTGCTTTCAATTTATTCAACCCCTCGGTTATTGGCCTACAGTATTCCAGTATTACCATTCTTCCCTCTCAGAAGCATTTGATTAAGGGTGAACCAGAACATTGATATCCTGAAACATAACATGGTGTAAATTTGCAGTCATCTAAATAAAGCGTTAGCCAGAACACCATAATTAAGTACCATGCTCAAGTCAAACTATAATTTTGTGTAATCAAGTTCAAGAAGTATGTTAATGGACTTCAACTGAGCACCTTATTGAAATTGTAGCAAATTTGAGAAACATAATAGTTTAACATGGCCAGACATTTCTAACAGCGTTACATTATGCTTCTAAAATCCTTTCCTTCAACAGACAGTTGTAGACCAGAGCGACAAAAGTTCCACAACTTCGTGACAAACGATATGAGAGTGGCAATGAGGTCAGCATAGCTCACTTCCAGACAAACTGTCCCCCATTGATCTAAAACTATGTGAACTTAGACCACCACTCAAGATCAAACCGTAGTCGTTCACAATAACAACTCAGTGAGTCATGGTGGCTCAGAAGATAGAGTATTCGCCTCTCAATGAGGTGAAAAGGTTCAAATCTCAGCTGTCGCTGGTTGATACGGATTCTGCTTCCATCTCGCATCATCCCCAGTGTTCATGTAAAATATTCTCAGTGGTAGTTGGATCATGGTTAAAAATCCTGTTGAGCTAGCTATGAGAGATTTTCCTCTCCATGTAACACAAATGAGGGTTAGTTCCATCAAAAAAATCCTCCACGAAGACAAGTTTTTCCCAATGCTTGAGTTCTGGGTTAGGTTCGAAATCACAAGACAACAGAATTGAACATTTTAGACCTAAAATCAGATTTCGGACGGCTGTTTAACACCGTTAATGTAATAAAAAATAAAATAACAGCTTAGTACTATAAACTACTGAGCCACCACGGCTCTATGCTTTTAGTAATGATGCTGCTATATTCTTTATAACGATTCAACTGTAACTTAAAAATCCAATGTAACTTACAAATAAAACTTTTGTTACAACAACTGATGTTGCCTTTCAGAAAGCAAACAAACCTGGTAGGTATCAAACAATCCAATATATAAAATCGAAATAAAATCTTGTATATAAAACTGTACAGATCTCGAAACAGTCATAATAATACTATTATAAGTAAGAAGAGCATTTTTTTTCTACTTCTTTAAGTAATTTGCATGAATTGAAAGAAAATAACATAAAAGACGATCGTCTGTTTATCTCGTTAAAGTAACAGAATTGGCAACCACACAAAATGCATTCAATACACTTCATAATAGTAGAAGAAGGTAAAAAAAATATTTTCAGACAATAAAGGTTGATGGTTAATACTTAGGCCCAAAGGCCCATGGGAAGGTATTTTCTTTAAAAAGCCCTGGCGCATCGGATCTTTACTCCAAGCGAAAATATCCATTCGCAGGGGGGGAGGGATGAATTTGCTTATCTATTTAATTAGCAGGGCCTAACCCAATTACGATGTAAGCACCCCCCAATTTACCAAAGATCTCTTGAGACCTTCGAAAAAAATTCCACTCCTATTCCATTGTTTTGTATTTCTTAAATCTCTTTTAATTATATCAGCAAAACAAACGGGTTTTAATATTAATGAGTAATTTGGCGGGCGCTAATATGTTGTAAAGAAATAAGATCTTAATTAGGTTGCCCAACAAAAGGCGATTGCTTGTACTTTTGCTCATTTAAAAACTTTTATTTGCCGCTGCACATTCAAATAAGTTAATTAATTTTCTAATTAAACAGAACGGGCGGTTTTATTTTTGTGTGAGGGGGCTGGAAAACGATTTTTTCCCTCTTTTTTCCCTTCTTTCCTTCTATACCGCCTCTTTTACACAGTGTGAGAACTTTACTAAACCCTCCTTTTCCCTTCAATACCAAATTAAGAAATTTTTCTTTTGTTCTCGTTAATCTGTTTTTTTTTTCTTTTCTTCTTTTTTTCGAAAAGCGCGTGAGGCTTTTTTTAAAAAATTCCTTCTGTTTTCGCAAAGGTATATGCATGTATGTGTGCATATATTTTTTTTTTCTTTTCACGTTTTCGTCTAGCTGAGTTTGGCGCACTTCAAATTCTTTTTGTTTCAAATCTTAAAGACAATCATCATGCGAACACTAAAACTAGATTCATGTTCCATACCTGAAATTGGTATTCCATGCTAGATTAACATCTTTTGTGACTTATAATAAACAATAGTTTATGCATGCAAAGTAAACAATTAATTTAACGAAAGATTATTAAATCGCTCATTTGGTGAAACAATGACGTAACTGATAATTACTCTATTTAGGCTGATTTTGCAGTTGCGTCATTGTCCCCAATAGAAGAAATAATTATAGGCTTATTGGGGGGGGGATACACAATATGGTCTTACAGGTTACAATGTAAGTATATATCGCTCATTTGGTGAAACAATGACGTAACTGATAATTACTCTATTTAGGTTAATTTTGCTGTTACGTCATTGTTTCACCAAATGAGCGATATTAGGTGATCCAAATCTCATTTACTCATTTTAAACAGACATTTAAGAAAATGTGTTATACAGAATTACGTAAGACATGGAGATACAAACCTTTCTTGCTTACTTCAAGCAGTAATTCCTACGTAAACTATGCAAAAAATAATTAACTTTATCTGAACTTAATATTACAGAATGATTCAAATCTATCTTCTTGAGTCATTGTAAACAATAATTTGTGTAAAAATCGTAATCATAATTATTTTTTTATGCCAGATTAATGTGCAGGATAATTCAAACTTTTTTGACTCAGCCAAAATACTTATTTTCCAATACATTAAATCGTAATTAATTTTTACAAATACTGTTATACTGGAAAGTTCTATACTGGATTGTAACTTACGTCAATGGCTTAAAGCTTAGGTTTAAAACTAATGGTTTAAAGCTAAATGTTTGATTCTGTTGATCGATTAGACATCCGCGTTTACAAGTAACAAGGAACACGTTACATTTTTCATGGTTACAAATCTTTTCCTTGATACGGAAGTTTGTGAAGTGGTTTAACAGCTCAGGAGAAGACTGGTTTTATCTGACTGAGATGAAAATTACGTGGTGCATTTAGGACCTCATCAGAAAACGCGGGGGCCCTAGGCACAGAACTGTCGCGGTTGCCTTGGTCGTTACTTTAAATTAAAATTAAATGTTATTTAATTATGTTGTGTTTTTAAGTAACTTATTACACAAGTAAATCACGATTTAGTCGTAAATTTGAGCTTTTATTCATTTTAGTTTTCGTTAAGTCCTGTGCTCAGTCGTTGAGCAGTAGCGTGGGTACAGGGATCAGAAGAAAATTTCCTTCCTCTTCAAATCCATGTCTAAATTGAGGAGGCTGCCTGATAAAAATTATGATGTAATGTTTTTGAATCTTCCTTAGGATGATTCTCAGACCGCCACCAATAGCCCATTATACAGCTTTACTGCGTCTTAAATGAAGAACCTACCCATTAAATTTTTTGTAACTCGTAACTTTAATGGGCAATTAAGGAAAAACACGAAGGAATTATTTGTAACATTTAGGAGGCCCCCAGAAAGGGGGGGGGGGCATTTTAAGCCTTACGTTAAATCAAGCACTTTGTAGACTTGTCTCGAAGAGACTGGAATCTATAAATGGCTAGGTTTTTGGAATTCTATGGGTAAATTGTTTGTAATTTCCACCAGTTCATTTAGAAAACACTAAATGCCTAAGATTTCTTTCTTTGTATATTACGTATAAATTAACTTTGTGCGAATGAGCAGTTTCGGGAATATCCTTGAAACTACTTTAGTAATGAGTTTGCAAAACTGTATCTAGAGAGAAGTTCTTGCAACAAGAGGTTGCCTAATTTTGAATGAATCATTCATCTTCCAAGCTAATGTGCGTTTTCTTAACGTTGTTAGCTGGCATAATCGCACAATGCATCGTAAAAATCAAGCATTAAACCATCTTAACCATTCATCAAACGCCGTAATAACTCAAGAACACCACTCCATATCTCGTCAGTTTTATTGTAGTTAAACCCCCCTACTTGAACAACTCGTTTGATAATAACGATAATAACAATAATTCCGCGTTTCTTAGAAAAGAGGGGGGGAAAGAACAAAAATGAAGTTGACGAAACCGAGAAAACAGATCCTGCCGAGAGAGAATGAGGTTTTGGTAGAGGAAAGATTAATTAATATTGCGTTTTAAACTTGCAGCCCTAATTAGGACGCGATTAATGTTAAGGTGGTTGGAGGGAGAAGGGGACTGTAGAAGCCACTTGTAATTATGGTCCTCATTAGAGGCCAAAGCGTATCCACTAATGACCGGAGTAATTACGGATGTAATTAACATCGCCCGTGCTGAAGGGAGTGAAAACGAAAGGGGTGTCCTC
This sequence comes from Parasteatoda tepidariorum, assembly GCF_043381705.1. Lineage (NCBI taxonomy): Eukaryota > Metazoa > Arthropoda > Arachnida > Araneae > Theridiidae > Parasteatoda > Parasteatoda tepidariorum. The sequence goes on along the minus strand of NC_092206.1, from coordinate 93,805,510 downwards.
GGTTAGTACCCGTATGTTGGGAAGATCGCGTGCGGAAACTGAGATCTTCAGGTGGGTTTATGGGTACGATATCTATGATGCTGAAAGGGGTTAGAAATACCTGTTTCCCTGTTAAGAGAAATTGGACATTTCATGACCTTTCCCCAGACAGGAAATTTGAGTAATTAGTTTAGCTATCTTTGTTTCGGCGATGTAATTGATGTTTTTGGGCTCAGTTTTTTTAAAGCTGCTTGCTAAAGATAATTGTTTTTGAATTTCAATCTGATGTTAGGTAAAAGTATTTGAGTTTTTCATGACGTAAAAAAATCTGTGCATTTTACTCTTTCTTCTGATGAGAAATTCAATAAATAATCAAGCTATTCTTAAATCACGTAAGAAAAAAGTCATCGAAGGATCATAAAAAGTGACACCAGAAAATTAGATTTAGAGTTGTTAAGTTTGATTGTTAACGTCACGCTAGAGTTACACTAATGGGCTACTAACGACGCCGATGGTCTTTGATTTATCCTTTGTAATGATGTGATGACAATACTGGTGCATACACATATTAAACTATCACAATTTAGATCGGGGTGTGGATGGTAGTAGCAATCACCACGCAACTAACCAACTGGCGAGTACTATTCCTGATGTGAATTTTATGGAACTTAACGGTGAATTCCAAACTACTTAGACATGATCGGAGAAGGGTCAATTGGGTTAAACACCCAGAATTTAACACACGAAGGGCAGTCCTAGCCATGGAAAACTCCTAACACTCCAACTTGGTGTCTGGTTATGAATAAATCGAATTTTCAGGAGGAATTTTATTTCATTTTATAACCGTCGTTGAACAGCGACCCAATGTTTTCGGTTTATAACTACTAATGTTCAACTTTAAAGCTAGTGGTTTCACTTAATACTTTATTCTATAACCATCGTTGAACAAACGACCCAATTTTGAGTTTAACACTACCAACGTTCAACTCCGCATCCTTGTAATTTGGAATCTAATTCTTGCAACTTGTAAACCTTGTAATTTGGAATCTAATTCAGAATACAAGTGAAATCCTGGATCAAGCATTGGGAGACATTTTGCCTTCGTTGAGGTCTTTTTGATGGAACTAACACACATTTGCTTTACAGGGAGAGGTACACCACGAGAACCTCCCACGGTTAGCCTGACAGCAAGGGAACTCTTACCCATGATCTGTCTACCACTGAGGATATTTCACGTCAGCACTGTGGTCGGTGCAAGCCGGATGCGGAATTCGTATCGTCCAGCCATCACTGGGATTTGAACGAGATTCACCTCATTAGCGAGCGCTCTATCTACTGAACCACGACGGCTCGTTTGAATTATTTAAAATTGGTGAGTAAAAAACCTATATATTGAATTTACTAACCAGAAATCACCTCATTGGAAGGCGAGCCCTCTATTCCCTGAGTCATCGCGGCTTTCATAAAGAATTAGTCTCATTCAAAGACTTATTAGAATAAATTTACGTTTTTTATTTATTACTCATAGCGATACCTCAGTTTCGGTACGTAGATGCGCCGACTCCAAAATGCCGCCAAGTGCCATTGTTTGTTTCTCGTAATAAAAATTCATCAAATATAAATGTATAGTGGTTTGCTCGCTGATGGCTAAAAACTTTCTAGAAAAGAGAAGACCTCCTTATGGGTTACCAAAAATAAGAAACCTGATTCTTCAGGAGTCCTATCGGATCGCTATGTCATCTTTCTTATTTCTTATTGATATCGCAGTTTCTGTTAGTTCCTTCGGACTACTAAAATTATTCGTGCGAATGCCTTCTCTTTCAAAGGAAGTATTGTATGACTATATTACTGATCTCAGTAGAAGGTACTGTGTTTCTTATACTGGGGGAACAATCTAAGTGGTTGAAATGAAGATTGTCAAACTCACTTTTTCAATCAAGGTTTTGCCGTAATTCATAGTATAATTGTCTATCTGCGTGGCTGTACTTCTAAAACCTTTTAAAATTACCAAATAGCAGAGATGCCAACTTCTGCAATCAACAAAATATATTAAAAATTAGTAGAGGACTGTAAACTAAAATTTGCATATTTTTGGTTTATTTCGCCAGTTTTTTAAAAATCTCAACACGGCATAACTCTAACAAAGTGGCTTTCCCCAAAAACATTTGAATTATTTTTCCTTATATATATATATTTATAGCTGTCGTTAAACGATCGACTCAATTTTGGATCCAGAAGGCAAGGGAACTCCTGGATCAAGTATTAGGAGGAATTTGCCTTCATGGAGGACTTTTTGATGGTACTTACCAGCATTTGTGTTACATGGGGAGGAAAACCACGAAAACCACTCAAGGTTATTCTGATGGCAAGTGGACTCTAACCCGTGATCCATCTACCACTGAGGATATTTTACGTCAGCACTGTGGTCGGTGCGAGCCAGATGCGGAATTCGTATCAACCAGCCATCTCTGGGATTTGAGCCCGGTTCACCTCATTAGAGAGCGCTCTATTTACTGAGCCACCACGGCTCATTTGAATTATTCAGAATTGGTGAGTAAAAAACCTATAAATCGAATTTATTAACTAAGAATCATACATGAAAACAATGCTGCAAGAAAATATTTATCTGTTCTCGGAGCAGGTTAACATCTCTGAAATCGTGCTAATTATTAATGCAGTTTTACTAATATTTTAATACGAATACTCTGCATATTTACACTATTATACAGAAGTTCAGACAAATTTTTCTTTTAATGTAAGAAACAGTTTCTGTCTGCTTTTAGCTGACCTTTATGGCTAAGAATCAAGAAAAAAATTTCGTTCATTAATGCAATAAGAACTTTTTTACCTAATGCTTTCCACTCCCGATTTCATAAAAACGTTTACTTGTTTCTCTGATTTTCTTTTCTGCGTTTTCACTGTACTACTGTCTGGTTCCCATCGAATTTTAGCACCTACTTTGGCGCTGATAAGGATAAGGAAATATTTTTCTGCTGATCATTACATGTTATTAACTGTGTTTTTCGAATATCTTCCTCCAAGGAAAATCATAAAATCAACAGTTTAAGCGCCTTACACTTGAAGAACGGGTGTCATCTTAAACTATGTATACCATCTTGCCGTAAAGAACTATCTGGGCTTTTAAGCGGAAAAATGTTTTAATGATTTAAAAGTTATTAAACATTCTTCAAAAATTGCCAATTTGGCCACCTACAGAAAAATAATCGAAATCTATGACAAATTTTACATGCTTGCAAATTTTAAGCAAAGAAGCGGTGTTGTTGTTGTTGACTACAGTAGTAAAACAATAGTGTAGTAAACACTGGCCTTCAGCAATACGAAATGAGACTGTTACAAATACGTATAAAAAACTACAAATCACCAAATCCGTAACATATAGAGGAAATGCTGAGGAATGGGAGGTAGATGGAGAAAAGTAAGTACTGTCTGTCCACAGAACAGCCACCGTCATGATGTCAAATGGAATAAAGTAATTTTATTTCAAATACGAGTAAGCCATGGCTAAAATTAATAGCAAATTGGAAGAATTTCTATTGGAAGTTTGCAAAATGCAGCAGAATAGAAATTATTTCAAATTATGAGATTGTTATAACTGTAGCATTTTAATTCATGTTTTGCTCAAAGGATCGTAGCAAGTTATTTAATTAAATTAATTTTCAAATTGTCGCAAACTATCCCTTACGAAAATTTAAGGTATATTTAAGGTTAATTTGAGGTATTTTTGAGGTATTAAGGTTGATTTGAGGTATATTTAAGGTTGCTGAGAAAGCAGCAATAAAAATTATACCTCGTAAAGGTTGTAATTAAGGTGTACGAGGTTTTTTTATATACACTTCAGCTAGTTTTGAGGTTGTTTAAAATTCCCTTCAAATGAAGCAGACTGATAAGATGATTTTTAAGACATACCAGGTTGATTTTCTTACACTTGTATCAAAAGAGGTATTTTTGAGGTATAAAATTTTTTACCTTATTTCAACTAAAGAGAGTGAGGTATTTATTGAGATATTTGAAGTCATTTTATTTATACCTAAGCTTATTTTGAGGTTGTTTTAAATTCACTTCAAATCAACCAGACTGATAAGGTGATTTTTAAGGTATACGAGGTTGTTTTTGTTATACTTGTAACAAAAGAGGTATTTACGAGGTATAAAAAAATCAACCTTATTTCAATTAACGAGAGTGAGGTATTTATGAGGTATAAAAAAATCAACCTTATTTCAACTAACGATAGTGAAGTATTTACGAGGTATAAAAAAATATACCTTTTTTCTACTAAAGAGAGTGAGGTATTTACAAGGTATAAAAAATATACCTTATTTCAACTAAAGAGAGTGAGGTATTTATTGAGGTGTATGAAGTCATTTTACTTATACCTAAGCTTGTTTTAAGGTTGTTTGAAGTACACTTCATATTAACTAGCTCACTTCCCAGAGTTCCGTGCGAGCCGGCAAATGGCGTGTGTGTTGACAATCGAAAGTCTATTCGAAATTCCGTAAGTGTGCTTGACATTTATTAATCTAGTTTTATCACTTTTAATCAAATATGCTTCAATTTTCAAACCTAAATTTCATTATTTTTGTTTTAAAGACGCGTCCTGATCTTAAATAATTTAAGTTGGAGGATATTCTTAGAGGCTATTATTGTAGGCTTAGCAATAAGAGAGAACAATCGAAATATTTCTTGCCGCTGTTTAGGGTAAAGTTACTGGTTATCGTTACAGCAAGCAACGCGCAGTGTATTTTATTGTTTAAAATTTATTCAAATATAAATATTGTTTTTATTTTGCTTAAATGTATATGTTTTAACGTAGCAGTATGCAAGCTGATTAATTGAGAAAAATGTTCACAATTTCTCTTATAAATAAATCATTGAAAATTGAAAGATTTTTGAAATAGCAATTTTGCTTCGAAATTCTACTAAAGCTGAATGCTTATCGTTTGCTTGGATATCTGTTGCAAAGTTTATATTGTTGTTTATGAGTGGGAAAATATGTATAATAACACTGCATTTTAAATCTGATTAACATGTAATTTCTTTTTGTAACATATGTATATATGTGCTACAAATGCAGTGTTATTATACATATTTTCACTCATATATATATATATATATATATATATGTTTACAGAGCTTATCCACAGTTCTCTGATATTGCTGAGATGACCAAGACTGTAAATAGCACAAGTGCAGCGGCGAAAAAGAAGAGGCTACTGCTCAGCCTTCCCCTAGGAAATAGTTCTGAATTTATACCTAAAAGAAAAGTAATCTATCCTAGTAAATTACAGAATTTATGTAATTGTTAATAACAATAGTTTGCTAGATATTTGATAATTGAAAACTATTAACTGTGCTAGCTCACTTTTTCATGTTTGATCACAAAACTGCTATTTTCACTACATATTATTTTTTCGCAATTTACTCACGTTAATTATTTACTAAGCAGATTGTTATTACTTATTAGAATATTGAGCAGAATTAAATTAATTCAGATTTCAAGTTTATATGACAAATTGTTTCAAGGTTATGAGCATTTTTATGCAGCTGTTTATGGTTCACAACTTGAAAAATTTGCAAATTTCGGAAATCTTAAATTTTTTAGAAATAAGTCAGTATAGTATGCAATTTTAATCCTGAATTTAATGAAATCAATTGCAAATAAAAACATTTATTGTTGAAAGTAATATGCATTTTTTTTTAATTTCATCCTATGGGATGTGTATTTATATTTAAACAAATGTTTGTAACAACTAACTATTAGTTTTATTCTGCTCGGTATTATAAGTTATATAGGAGATATTATACTCAACTTATTTTAAAAGTATTATTTTAAATCATCGTCTCTTAGACATTCATCTCTTAGACATTTTCCTCACATAAAATTACTCACACCTTTAAAATAAATGCTCCTTTTCTGTTCGATTGAGTGTGAAAAAAGAATAAAAATTGGTACATAACTTTAAAATTTTAATTTATTAAACGATTGTTGATTCTTGATTACATTGATTAAAAAATATTAAAATAACTATTTTTTAAGACACTCTGATGTGATTGAAAATAACGTAAGTCCTTTTCAGAATCAGTGTCAAGAATTTAAAAAATGCTATTAGTTTCATGAAGTCTGACAGAAAGTTTAAAAATGTAGACTAGGTTTATTGAGTTTAAAGATTTGTAAGAAAAAAAGAAAGAAAATCTAATTATCAAACTTACAAGTACCATAATGATATCAGATGTATAGAAAAATAAAATTTGTTAAAATTGCATAATAATATTGAAATTATATATTTGAATTTCTGAAAATGTTGTTAATGGTAGTACTGTCTTCAGTGTATTTTATTTTGCGGTCGTGATACCTATCATGCTTTTTAGCTACGAGGATTGAATATAAATATCAGAAGAGTAATACTATTTATCTGAAAACAAAAATTAATTTCATCCAGTTAATTAAAATCGTAAAAAAAAACAATTTCTAATATTTTAATACTTTAAAACCTGTCGCTATTATTGTAAATATGACTTACTAATTCATTTTTTTCTTCTTTTAGGTTCCAATAATTACAAGTTTCAACAGGTAGACGGAAATAGTATTTCAAATAATTTTGTTGGTTTGTAAAAAAGGAATGAAATTTTAGTTTTAAATAAAAGTAATTTGAATTTCAGCTGACTAATTATTTAAATTTGTAGTTTTATAGTTTTAAAAATTCAAGCACCTTAGACAGCTATCTTCTAAAAATACGAGTATGAGTTCCTATAAATAATTTTTACTAACTGTAGAATTTGGATAAGTATTATTTTAAGATGATTTAATTCAATCTATTAAAATTATAGAAGAATTATGCATTTATAGCTTAACAAAAGAAGCAATTACTGTAGAATGTTTAATATTAAAAATTTCAGGTTGGTAAATTATCTTTACTAGTGAAAAAAATGTAATGATATACATTATTCTTCATATAATATATATAATATCTTTATATATATTGTATTTTTTATATAGTGAGTCTAAAAATTAATAAACTAGGTGGTCCGTATTACACCTCGCCTTCGTAAGTGCTAAAAAAAAACAGATTTAGGTTGAGCTACATAATCCTGAAGTGTAAAATGTCGCATCTTTGGATGATAAATTAATACTTCTAAAAATACAAAAATATATATTTGAGGTTACGAAATAATAACTTAAGGTAGAACACGGAACACATGGCGCTAATAAAAAATAACCTTTCCAAGTGTTTAAAATACACTTCAGGTTGATTTATAACAACCAGAAGTGTAAAATGGCACACCTTAGGTTGAAAAATATACACCTCTACAATCATAAAATTATATACCTGAGGTTGAAAAATAATTACCTGAGATCGAACAAAATACACCTGAGGTTGATTTAGAATAACCTGAAGTGTAAAATGACAAACCATAGGTTGAAAAATATATATCTCTACAGGCATAAAATTAGATACCTGAGGTTGAAAAATAATTACCTGAGGTAGAACAAAATACACCTGAAGTTGATTTATAATAGCCTTAAGTGTAAAATGACACACCATAGGATGAAAAATATATACCTCTACAAGCATAAAATTAGATACCTGAGGTTGAAAAATAATTACCTGAAGACGAGCAAAATACACCTGAGGTTGATTTATAATAACCTGAAGTGTAAAATGAAACACCTTAGGTTGTTGAATAAATACTTCCACAAGTGTAAAAAATGTACTTCAGGCTGATAAGTAATAACCTAAGGTTGAAAATGAAACACTTTAAAGTAGTAAATATCTACCTCTCCACAGATGTGAAATTAAACGCCTCAAGTTGAAACATATATACATCTGGAGGTATATTTGAGGTATATTTGAGGTTGATTTTGAGGTATTCATTTGCTCCCTTTTCAACCTTAACGACGTATTTAAATAACAACCTCTTTTATACCTCTAAAATATACCTCGTTTATACCTCATTTATACCTCGATTTTTTCATAAGGGATATTATTAAATATTAATTAATACTAGAGCTAAAGGTCGCGCGTTTCTCACATCTGTTATAGATAGCTAACTAGATAATTTCGGTAAAGATAAACACCTATAAATATTATTTTTATAATATTGTTTTTATTTAAAGTATCACCTTAATGATATAGTCTGGGTAGCATAATAAATTCATGGGGTGGAGCATTTATTTCTATCATCTTGTAATTTTGAATTTAGCTCAAGAAATAAGGGAACTTAATCAAATATCGATATAAACTTTGCACTTGGAAACGCGTAGGGCAGCGGTCGGCAAACTTATTAGCCAAAGAGCCAAATATGAACATTACAACAATTTTAAAAAAAATTGGGAGCCAAATCTGCTTGTTTAGTAAACTTTTATTACGCTAAATAAGTAGTACACTAAATAAAACTAAATTTCATACTTGATAAATGTTTATTAATGCGAACAATGTGCTTGCATCTCCTTGGAAAGTTTGAATAAGTCAGGTTTGTATGATGTTGTTCTTAATTTTAGGCATGATTCCAAATTCTCATCAATAAGACGACTTCTCCAGCTTACTCTTGATAATGTTCATGCTTGAAAAAGATTGTTTTCATATATATGTAAAACCGAAAAGGGAAAGAACAGCAAACTCTAGCTTTTTCAGCTGATTGTAAGAGTCAGGAATACTATTTCAAGCGTTGAAAATGATCATGTCTTCCTTCTCATTTAAAGCAGACCACTTGTGTTGTGAACTAAGATCAAATTTTTTCTTCTCCAATATTTTCAATTCAACACAAAGACGTTCGAATTTAGAGCGCCATATCTCCTTGTTTTTTAAATCCAGCAATTGTATTTAAAGCTACCAATGTCAATTTCAAAAAGAGAAAATTTCAACTCGGTTATCGTAGCATTAAGAGGATTTTTGACAAATGCTGAAGTTGCTCTGCTGTTTTCTTACCAAGTTTTTTTTAAAATTAAAATATTATTGCGCCTTCCGTGGATATTTGTGCCAGAGCCGCACTTAAGGAGCCAAAGAGCCACATGCGGCTCTGGAGCCGCACTTTGCCGACCACTGGCGTAGGGGAACTAATTAACACTTTTATTACTGGTACAGAGAAACATCAAACTCAATTAAATGACCCAAAAAAATTTTTTTTTGCAAATAATTTTTTGGGGAGTTGCAAAATTTCTATTTCTATATAAAAATTATCTTTGAAATAGCTTGTGAATATATTGTACGTCATTTTATTTAATTTCTTATTATTTGCCTTTTACAACATAAAATTCTTCAAACATTATTCAAATGAAATCAGTATTTATTTGAACTATAATCAATGATGGACACAATAACAAAACATTAAAATTAAGTTATTAAATTATTTATAAGAAATTCTATGTTTGGAAAGTTCAGGTGTTTTTTTTTTGACAAAGCCGTTTTTACTAATAAAAATATTCTAGTTTTAAATTTAGCAGTATAGCTCACAAAGGAATAGTCCTTGAAGTTAAATTTAATTTGAAATAAAACTTACAGAGTACGACTTCAAAATTACTTTTTTATGAATTAAAATCGTGAAATAGAAACTTAAATCGATTGAAATTGATATTTTTTTAACCGATTAAAATTGATATTAAAATTGATAACTGTTCAAATTCGCAAATTTCAACTTCAGAAAAAATAGCTTTTAAACATTACAACGTTCAAAACCTGAGAACAGTATAGTACTTTTTAGAATAAATAATGAGTTAAACAAAATAAAGGTAAGTGTTCATAATTATTACGCATTTTATAGACACCCCCACATTGTCCGGTTTCAGAAACTTTGCTCCAAATCTTCTGTCACAAATCAATTTAATTTAAATTACCTCCGTCCAGGCCCCCAATGCGAGTTATAAATATTTAATTAATACCTAATCACGGGCAAATTTTCAAATCGTTTAATGCAATTCCATTCCCAAATCGCCTTGTAACCCAGTGTCCATCTCCTTAATACATTTCACGCTTGGTAACCATGCCAACGCGATCTGGACGCTAAATGACGTGTTGCCATCGCAGAGACGAAAGTGTTTAAATCACCGTCAGCTTTAATTAACCGACGGCTCCTCTCTCACTCTCAGAGGTGCAATGAAACAAATTGTTTTTATTGGTCTTTTCCCCGGCGCCGACCAATTAAATCGAGTCATTGTGGTCCAGAAATTGCCATAGGAATGCCTGCCTTGGAGACTGGAGTCATTCTATGATCTCTAATGAAATTTCGTTCCAATTAAAGCAACGAGCGAAATTATCTATTAATTTAGAATCCAGAGTGGTTATTTCTGAACAGTAGATCGAATGATTTCTGATACAAATTTATTTATTTATTTTATTTTGATTCTTATTTTCCTTTCTTTTGCAAATAAACAGGACTTTATAAATTAGACTGAAGGTTTTTAAAAATAGATATCAGCAAAACGGTTCAAATCGGAAAAAAAAATTAAGTAAATAAATCTTGTCAAAAAACATGAGACAGGGCATACTCCCCGCCCCAAAAGTTTCTGTTAAAGTTCTTTTTTTTTTTTAACAATGGCGTGTTACGTAGTAAATCAATAAACTAAAGAAAGCAAAAGTTACCTCCTAATTTTTCAAAGTCGTTCAATAAATTAAAATCATATTAATGTAGTTTCGAAACGATCATTTCTATTCACAATCATACGACCAAATTTGCATACATCAAAACGTCATGTGAAAAAAATAGTAGAAAATACATGCAGCGCCATCTATCAAGAATTTTTGAACCAAAACTTAGAGTTTTGGGAGAAAAAATTTATGCTCTATCACATTATTTTGATGCAAGATTTGTATTTTTTTAAAAATTTTAACTGATTCCATTTTATAAATTTTTGGAAAACTGTCAGTAAAATTAGGATATCTTTAGTTCATGGAGATAAAAAGTTGATGGTAAATGTAAATAGTAAGCTTTATAAGGATTACAATTTTTAAAAAGCCTTTACATATTTTCTGTCCAAAATGAAACCATTTTAATAACTTTTTGGAGGAATCAAAATTTCTAATGCTTAGTCGCAACCTTAATGGTTTGAGAGTTCAGTTCGAAACATGCTTATTAATTAGTGCAGAAGATATTGTAGGTTACAGACTACAGAAAGGGACTTTTCTGAACAAACATACGACATTAATAAACATTTGAAATATCGATAAATTTGGATTCATGATCCTCAAAATAAGGGAATAACCACAACTAGTAAATACAGATCCAATAGTTCGCCAGCGATAATTATAAATAAGTTTTAATCTTGCATTTTCGAGTTATCACAGAATACGGGGAAGTTAACATTTTAAGGGACTTAATTCTTTACCGCTTTGCTGACTAAGCGAATGGACCATATTATTTAGATTGTGGTTGATCCCATGAAATCCAAAGAATTAGAATCTTAAGGGGAGTCAGTATAGGGCATATATAAATAATCCTAAAACTGAAATTTTTCGATGTTCCTTTTCTAAGAAACTACTTAGAATACCGCTCTGAAATTCTTAGGGTAAATTTGAGATTATATCAGTTGTATGCTGTGATAAGTTTTTAGCTTTAACAAGAATACTTTTTGACTTATGAAAGATTTTCGCTCTAAAATCATGAAACTTTTTAAAAAATTAAAAGTTTAAAGTTCATAATTTCATAAAAAAATTTCTGCCAAAGGTATGTTTTAACAGTTATCACAGTGTGTACAAGTACAATGTACAAGTAAATATAGTGTGAAAAAAACTAAAGCAATATTTTTTTTTAGATACTGAGAAAAGGTACATCGAAAAAGGTCAGTTTTAACATTATTGTTAATTGTCCTACCGACTCCCCTTAAAGAAGTACGTTTAATCAATGAAAGTGAGTTTATGTGCCTGATTTTTTAAAGATAAATATCGTTCTCACAAATCAGTCAGCATGTTGCTCGTCTTAGTTTAGTCCCTCAAACTCTTATTAAAATTGCATCATTGTATGTGATTTGGAATGAAAAACTAATAAGATATTTTCGTTTCCGTATTTTAGATTTCTTTTAAACGAGGTTCAATACTTTAAATTAACGTAACAAGTTTATTCAATCGAAATTCTACAGTTTAGTTTTTAGTCACAACCTTCAAACTTTTGATTAAAGCATTTTATTGCTAGATAAAAGAATGGAGTAACAATTTTTCGTTCATGCCTTTTAATAAGAGGGGAATTTATGGGAGATTTCGTTTTTAGTAGCCTCTTCTTATGTTGCTATTTTTTTAAAACCAGTGCTTTTAAATCTTCTATAATGGCATTGAGATCTTCATTTTTGAGACTGAATGATTTAGAAAGCGCCATATAGCTTAGTCCGAGAAATACTTTTACTATTTTTTTTTTAAAATTAAGCAATATGTCTAAAAATAAAATGATTGAGTTCGATTGATTTGACACTTATATCTGATATCTGACACAAATATCTGGGTTAAACTTGAACTATTGCTTTTTACGATTTTGCTAATACCTACGCAAAAACGTGTAAATGTGCAAAAGAAATATCACCGATTTTTGCTATTTCGTTCACTTATTGTGGATATTACCGACAGTATTAGTATATTTACTGTGTTTGGAAGCATTGTATTGCTTAATCTCTATAATTTCGAAGCCTAATTTGAACTCATTTGATTCAATGCCGAATGTGAGCTTGTGTAGATCAAAGACCATTAGTAGATCTCTGTTGTTTCAAAGCCTGGTGATAATTTCTTTAAATTGAATCGTAGTGTGAGTTTTAGTAATTTACTGAATATTAGAAACTTTGTAACTCACTGTCTAATGCAAACCTCGATGATTGAAAGCTTAATGCAAGTTTTGGTAATTCAAAGTCTAATGAAAATTCTGTACATCAAAATCCGATGTAAACCTCGATAATTCAAAGTTTTAAGTAATTTAAAATTTTGGTGTTTTTTTTTTACTAATATTTGGGAAGCAATAATATACTCCAGAACAGTTTAGAGAATCAACTGACGAAAGATTTAAAAAGAGACATTTTGTCCTGTTTGCAATTTACATTTCTCCTCTTATTCCGCTATATCGGTTTCAATAAATTGAAACTATTAGCTGACTCAAAAGTTAATTATTTAATTCTTCAGATGAAAGAAAGTATAAAATATGAAATGTTTAGCAAATGTTCGCAGAGGGAAATTACACCTAAAAAGTTCTTAGTTCGTAAATACTTTCATCAATATTTAAAAAAAAAACTTTTCGTCGTGTTTTTTAAACACTAAAGCTTTCAAAAGTTTTGCTATGAAAACGTCTCATCCGATTCACATTGGAGAAAAATAAATTACCAAATCGTACACCAATTTTAAAATCTGATGGCAAATATAAGGTGGCGCTCTGCAATATTTCACTTGTCGGTGACATCGGTAATTTTCTCACACCGGTTTGAAAAATCATTACTGACTAAATTAGGATTGTAAGTGAAGGGAAAAGCACTTTGTGCCACAGAAACCACCTTCAATAAAGCGAGCGCTCCTTCGTGAAAAGCTCAATGCTTTTTCCTGTCCTCGCATTTTCAATTCAAAAATATCTCCACCCGAGGCATTTGCGAATTTTCGCTCTCAATATGGCAAAATGAAAGTTGTTGGGAAAAGGGAAGCGCGGGAATGGCCGGGGCGTCAAAAACATTTTCGGCTTAAAAGCTTCGAAAAGAGAACGAAAAATGTGAAGAAAAGGACGGAAACAATTTTATCCACCCTGTCCGTGCCCACCCTTTTTGGCGATGGATTAAAATATTCGCAGTGCCACTCTCGGGGCCTCCACACTCAACCTCTATTGCCGTCCTTTTCAATCATTATCAAACCTTTTGCCGTGGCATTACTCACAAGTGGAAAAGGGAACGTTTTTTTAAAGGGGAACACACACATATTGAAAAACTGCTCCAGGTACACTCTGTATTTTCTTAAAAATGGGAGAGAAAAATATGTCACGCCGCATTAGTTCTTCTGCGATTCATCTTTGGTGATAAACGAAACATTTGCGCTCTACAACTGCCGCAATTTCGATATAAAATCAGGTAATGGAAGAAAGCCACCGCCCACCGCACCATGCTTCTCAATCGCCCAACCTTGCGTTTACTTTTCTGGCTCAGAAGCCGTCAAAGGCTATTACATTGGAGTAGAAACCAAGATACTAGACAAGTTTGGAGGAATTGCAGTTCGATCAGACACTCAGTTTTTAGCATGAGGAATTGAGCCTCGACCTAAGCTCTGGTGGGTGAAGATTTTACCCACCACACCATCTGGTTGATGACAAAAACAAGCATCATTTATAGTTCAGGGCATGATACTTGTGCCTGGTTTTTTGTTTGCCGAATATAAGCAGCTGTACAGATCCCCTTTCACTTTAGGTAATCCAACCCCGCCCTGTTTTTAGTTAAGTGCATCCGAGCCGGAGATTTAATTTCTGACATTTAAGCTGAAATTTGTGGAGAAATAAGATTGCTATAGTTCCCATTTTTGAATCATGACATTTAATATTTCTAAATTTTTTATACTTTATTAATATTAACGAGGAAGAGCGGTTTATGACCATTTTTCACGAAGAAAATATTTTTTTCGTTGCCATGGTTCTCTCCGAGAGTTATTACATAGTAAAGATGGGACGTGGTAAGGGAAAACGATTTTTCACCTCCTCAATGTTTTTTTTAAAAATCAGAATCAGCTTTTTTGAACATAAAAGAGTTTTTTCTCCTTGATCTTCAATTGTAACATTTTTCCTACTGAATTGTTGCATTGCTTCCTATTTAATTTCTAAATTTTTTTATACTTAGTAATTGATATATCATATGTTACATTTTGGCTTGATAGTTAAATTTTTTTTTAATGTTTAATAGTTGCCTTTTCACTTTTGAAAGTTGTTATATTTTGCATTCTTATTAATTGTAAAATTTTTATGTCCTATAATCGTCACACATTTTTTGCTGAATAATTCATGCATTTTTTTTAAACTTTTGATTGTTACATTTTTTACTTATGATAATTGTAATATTCTTATACTTATTATTGTTACATTACTTAATACTTAATAATTTTTTTTTTACTTGACTAAACTTATTAGATTTTTATATATCTGTTTTGTTTCGAGACATGGTACGGGTACATTTTATCATGAGCCCACACAAGCCCTAATTATTTTTTAACTGACGTTTCCGTTATATCTATTATCCATTTCGCTTATTTACTCTTGATACATTATATTCTGTTTCATAATGAGAGAAGTATATAAAACAAGGAATTCACTAGAAAACCTCAAACTATGGTGTTATTGCCATAGTTTAACCGCTGCGAAAAATCCAATTATGAGACTCGCTATGCTCACAGACCTCTTTACTGATACTACTGTCACGACGTTGCCTCGTGACAATTCTCGCGGTCAATCTTTTGTTAATTAAACTGTTGATTAAGATCCCGTGGTCTCATCTCGCAATCGAATTACAAGGGTCAGTTGAACTTTTAACTTTCTAGAAATTTGTCACAAGATTATGTTTGATTTGTCGACCTTCGGATGCATGATAAGACCACTAGATCGCGTTTAACCCCTTGAAATAAAATATATAAATAAACTTAAAAAAAAGAGGAATTAAGCAGAATGCAAAGAATTCAGTCCGACTCCAAGCGAAACTCTCTATACGAGCAGCTATGGGTAAGTGTAGTCCTCCTCCTCCTCCTTATATAATAGTATAATGATTAGGTAATAAATATAATTATAACTTTTAAGTTAGATTCTTTAATTATAAACCCGTCACACTACATCTTTGGGCTGGAACCATAACTGTTTGGAGGATTCTACTTGTATGCATAAACCAAAATATATTGGTTGGAGTAGTGATGGACCATTTGGCATGCCAGAATTCAATTTGCTTTAGTTTGGCTAAGAGTCCATCAACCATCTCTAGGTTAATGGTAGAGTGTGTATTGATTTAAATACGGATTTTTATAATATTCATTGTCATAAAATAAATAATTATGTCCTTAAATTATCATAAAACTGTCAAAATATGTGTTGGACCATTATTAAGGTGCTTTTCTAATAGTGGGGGCCTTAGACCAGGTGCCTCAAAATCCCACCTCAAAGTCAATCTCTCTAGTCAGATGGTCAGTATGACCATCACCGAGTAAACTTGCTGAGATCGCTATTATAACTTTATCTCGGGGTGAATATACTATAGAATAATTGGTCATATAAAGCACTCTGTAATAGCTTAGGCCATCCTCCTATAATAAGAGTAACAACGAAATGAAATTATACAGATTTTACATAAATTGCATAAAATATAAATGGTAATAGGGCATCAAATTTAAATAATAATATGGATAAACTTGATGCGTTTCATAAGTTCAATTTGGCAACTCCTAAGATTGCGGAAAATCTGTCCGATGTTAAGGTGCTATGCGATTAAATATTCTTAAAACTTCATGCTTTGCCTCAGTTGTCCTTTTTGCAAATAAAATGTTTTACATCAGAGGAAAAAAACTGATACATTCATTAAATGACAAAAAGACAGCTTGACAATTAGATCTAACTTCTGGCCATAGTCTTGAGGGGCTGAGATTGAATTAGAGCCAAAATTACGAAATGAATATTGAACTTGGTCAAGTTGGAATGGCGAATGTAGGTATTCCGCAAGTAAATAAATTTTTCATTTCCATCATCAATGTAACTGACAAGACAGTACTAGAAATTTCGATTAGGGCAGCTTTGGTATCTCTTCATAATTTTAATCTTAACGCCACTTCGATTAAACTAGCTCACTTTATTGATGTGTTTCTAATCATAATCATCAGGGATGCGTCAAAGTGATAAAGTATTATACTGCATGTTTTTTTCCTCCTTGTATTTGTCCATGAATATTTGAACAATTGGATTTTGGCTGATAACGAGGCTGTAAATTAATATTACCAGCGTGCTGTGGATCGAAATATTGGGAATCAAGAGGAATTATGGGGATAATGTTAGGTTATCACACGAACTTTTCAAAGTTGTTGCTGATGTTTCTTTGTTTAAATTTTTCTTGTTCCTATTCGTGTTCTTGGCTACAGCCACTGAAGAAAAAAAAAAGGAACAAGCCAAACCAAGAACATACAGTCTCAAAAATGGTGAAGGAATGAAGTCGACCTCATACAAGATGAGTCATCTTATACATCTCAAATATTATAGTCAACTTTATACATAACTCCGTCAAGAGAAGTATCAGAACTAAGGGAGTAGAGAGATAATGAAATCTGGCTCTATTTTAGATATTATAGTCAAAAATTATAGTCGATCTCTTACTGTCAAGAGAAATATCAGAACAAAGGGAGCAGAGACATGATGAAATCTGGCTATATTTTAGATATCATAGTCGAATATAGTCTTTTAGAGAGATTGAGGAATTCGCTTCGACCAACCACTCTGTTTGAAGAAAGCAAATTGATAATGCTTCGTCCTGCACTAGGATGTAGTGTTGACGAATAAGAAGTAAATAGATTTTTTAATTTAAGAGTTTTGCTGCATTGAAGTTTGGTTTTCTTTTGTCAGTATTCGGCGAGAAGAGGCTGAATAGAAGGTAAAACTTAAAGCAAATTTAACGAAGAACATGCTTATTAGTTATTTCTATGTTTCTATTATTGTTACACACATATAAAAGCTTGTGTGCTGCACTTATTTCAAAGTATGGTTTGGGCCTTTGAAATTCAGAGAAAGGTAAATTAAAGATACATCCAAGGTTACGGAGAGATTTGAACCTATTATAGAGAGTTTGGTGGAACAGAAAGGCTCTTACTTACTTAATTGAAAATTTTACATTTGTGGAAACTTGTTTTGTTTTCTTTTTCCTTCTTCTTAGCTTTATTTTTTCAATCTTTGATAGGGAAAAAGATATGAAAGAATTTTCTTTTATTTACGCCGCACAAGAGCTGCACAATGGGCTACAGCTGACGGTCTGGGAAACATCCCTGGTAATGATCCATAAACCATTCCGTTTTATAGGGAGGACACATTCACACATCATCTATCCATACTCTGATCGTAGTCTTGATCTGAACCAGAGCACGATCAATCTCCAATCCTGTACCAACAGAGGTATTGATTTGTTATGGAAACTTGGAGGACTTTGCGACCAAACCAGATTTAGCTCACACTAGTCGCCATTTTGTGGTCACCAGTCTTCGCTTGTAGGGGATCGAACTCACATCTTCTCGGACATAGGTCCAACGCCCTACCAGTCAGGCAATCCCGGCCCCAACGTTTGGAGTACTTGACTCCTAATTTTTCATCATTAAAAGCTTTTCTGTTAATAAATAAGTAATTATGTGCTAAAATAAGAAAAATATTAAGTCATAAAAAATATTTATGTTTAGTTAGTTCTAAGTATATAATTATTTTCATGGTATGAAAGAACGTGGAAAGTTGAAATGCTTAAAAATTCTTTCTGAGTTTTAGGCATGCTATTTGTGTCAATGTGTTTTTGTTTTTGTTTAAATTGTGCGCATTTGTAAAGTTATACTAAATACACTTTTAAATTTGGATAAATAATGAATTCATTTAAAATTTTTTTGAAACGAAACTTTTAAATCTATATCAATCTACCACATGAAACTTTTTTTTATTATATATTGTTAGTTAAAATAAAATATTTTAGTGTCTGGGATCTTCAAGCATTCAACTTCCATACGGCCCCGTTATGAGTTAAAAGGGAATCCCGCGTCTTTTAAAATCATCCCTGTATGGTCGAAGCTTTTTAAAGTAAAAACCTTTTCCAAAAGCTTTAGCAAGGGAATTGGCGAGCATCTACTCGCCAAACGACCTTCGCCTAGCAGATGGATAACAACAGTTTTCTTCCACCGAACGCTCTTTACATAAGTTTAAATTTTAACTTCTGTTGACAGCTTACTTCTTAAAGAGGAGAGAACTTCTTCGAAAAAGGAGAGCAACTCCTGTTTACTTCTTGGTCGCCTGTTGTTGATTTTCCAATGTCTGTCCTTTTCTTATTTTTCCCATTTACGGGAATGCTCCCGAGATACTATAAACACAGCACTTGCATTTGTTTCGAATCGCTAAATTGCCGAGTGAGGTGAAGTTTCAGGTATTTGTCACTTTTGGCGAAATTTCGCTTTAATATAAAAGTTCGTAATGCTTGCATCTTCAAATGCTTTAAAATTTTGATCTATGATAAAAAAAATTGATTTATTTTTAATGTTTTCTTTTACAGTTAAAAAGATTTTTTTGATAAAATTGTAATACACGACATAAGTGGATAAAAGTAGTAAGTATTTTACATTTTATGAAATCAATCTAGTTTTTGTAAAAGGGAAAAAAAGGGTTTAATGTCGTATATGAAGGTGTGATTTCAAGCATCAAAATTTATATATGTAACGATCAATGCAAATAGTCGGTTAATTTTAATACTAACCGCTCAGTATTAATAATTACCAAATAAGCTGGTTAAAGTGAATAATATAAGTTAATTTAACACTTTAACCGGTTATTATTAATAATAACCAAGGAAGATTGAGCACTGTCGTTCCTTCGAGTTTAGCGGTTATTATTAATATTGTCTGGTTAAACAGTTTAGTCACACTGAACAACTTCATTGGTTACTACTAATTGGACTACTAATGTTCAACTCCGTAGCCTTGTAATTTTGAACCCAATCCAGAAGACAAGTGAACTCCTGGATCGAGTATTGGGAGAAATTTGCCTTCGTGGAAGACTTTTTTTGATAGAGCTAACCCGCACTTGCGTTACATGGAGAGGAAAATCACGAAAACCTCCCACGGTTAGCCTGATGACGAGGGGAATCTAACCCATGATCCGTCTACCACTGAGGATATTTCACGTCAGCACTGTGGTCGGTGCAAGCCGGATGCGGAATTCGTATCGACTGGGATTCGAACCCGGTTCGCCGCATTGGAATGCAAACGCTCTATCCCCTGAGCCATCGCTGCTGAAAGTGAATAATTCACGATATTTCTCATTTTGAACAAAAGAAGTGGTAATTATTAATTTTGACTGGCTAGTATTAATAATAACCTGATTCACTAGAAGTGCATACTTCAGAATATTTTCTGTTAAACAAATAGGTTCGTTACCTTTTTTACCAAGTGGTTAAAAATGATTCCCACATTGTTGCTATTTGTTTAGGATATTTTGAAGTCACAGCTCTTTTCAAAATTCATGCATATTTTTATTTGTGAACATTTCAACATTATTTAAAAATATTAATTTTAATGTTACATTACAGTTAGCATCATGTATGAATAAAATTGTCCCTTTTGGTTAGAAAAAATATTTTTAAAAACGTTTACTTTGATTTAAGTTAATTCTTGCCTCCGGACAGAATTATTTATTCTATAATTTTTACTGTGGATTAAAATTAAACTTAATTTTTGTAAAAGCCTTATCTTAATTTGTGTTATGAAGCCACCTTTTGAGAACTTCTCAATTGCCTTAAATTTTTCACATCCTTCATCCATTTACCCCTTTAATTTTTGTTGTAATTTACGACTACTGGCCCAATAGGCTACTGGCGACTGTCTGGGAAACATCCCTGAGGATGATCCGAAGATATGCCATGACAATTTTGATCGTCTGCAGAGAGGATGGCACCCTTGCTTAGGTAGCCTGACGACCTGCTTGCGAAATCGAGCATTTTACGGTTAAATAGCTTAAAGAGGACCAATACCGCACAGTCTGATCAAAGTGATAACCCACCAACTGACTGCAACTAGTGATTCTTGACTTCGGTGATCTGCTGGGAACAATTCTTCAATGGTCCACTGCGGGACCCTTCAATCTTTAAAAGTTTCACATAAAGTTCCAGATTGAAATTGGGATGAAATGAAGCTGTTGGCTAAAGCAGACATATGATTAGACAAGTACCCAATTTAAGTGCCACTACATGGTGGTGGAATTGGTATATGGGTGAAATTGGTGTATCGGAGAAATGTATAGGTTATATTCGTGAAATCAAAGCAGGTGTCGCACGAGAATTCAAAATCATAGTTGCGCCTTG
Source organism: Parasteatoda tepidariorum (assembly GCF_043381705.1). Lineage (NCBI taxonomy): Eukaryota > Metazoa > Arthropoda > Arachnida > Araneae > Theridiidae > Parasteatoda > Parasteatoda tepidariorum. Next base: position 93,784,518 of record NC_092206.1, on the reverse strand, counting down.
TAAATTTTGCATGATACCATGTATTCATATTTTAAAAAATAAATAAATAAATAAAAACTAACTTAATGCATTTCACAAGTGCATAGGCTACAAATATGCAGTTAAATTAGCTAAATTAATCTTCGCTTACGACCGATAAAACATTTCCATTCTGTGATGATTTAAACTTTTTTTAAAAAAAAGATGCAACTTATCATAACAATGGAATTTTTTATAATCGAACTAAAAGGAACCTGCGACTCACCTTCGAGCAGAAATCATCGAAGGACAATTTATCGCGACAACTCGACACAGACTGTCACAAAGTATTGTGATTAGGAAATACGTGCGACATACTGACGCAACATCTATTAAAAGCATTGCGAGATGGGGACGGAAATAAGTAAATAGTGTTGATAGTGTGAAGGTGTGCTAAATTAGGCTAATGGTTTTCATAAATAAAGAAAAGAAAACATTAAAAAAATTATAATAATTAGGAAATTATAATTAAAAAAAACCCTCTTAAATTAAAAAGAAAAATGATTCTTTCAGCAAATTTATATGATTTTAAAATTAAATTGTGATTTGAAAATTATATTATTTGCATAATAATATTAATAAGGATAGGCCATGGAGATAAATGCGTCATGACCAGCCTAATCAATAGCCAAATTTAAAAGTCATTGAATTTTTCTCAACAGACAGTTAGGAGCATGAAAAGAGATCCATAGTCGACGGTTTAGCAAAAAATAAAATAACCAAAGGCAACTCTACGTAATTAATATTAATTTTTAAAATAATTTGCAGCAACCTTAAGATAGCTTCATCGAAAAAAAAAAACGTGAGAATTAGTTTAACCCTGTAAATGAAACATTTTTGTGGTAAGAGATATAAAGAATAAATAGATTTTGATGTTCAATTTAGTTGCGACAGTGAATTAATGAGTTTTACATTTGTATAGAATTGATAAGTTAGCCGTTAGATTGTTAAAAAGATAATCAAATATTTATGTTCGCTTTTTATAAAATGTAATAAAAATTAAATAATTGGTTTAATTTAATTAAAACTTGATAACGAATGATGAAAAAAAGTTAAATTTATGAAATTAAAGAAATTTTAAAAGCTAGAGAATATATAATGCCTATTATAGTATGACAATCACATAACGCGATTTTCAGAAGTTCCACCATCACTTACAATAAGACGGCTAATTGTACTGCATGAAAGCGCAGTTGGAAAAAAAAAACGTCAAAAGAAGTTTGCAGCGTTATCTGCCGTAAACTATGTGAGGAAACATTTATTACCTGTCTCCTAAATTTGTTGTAAAAAAACAAATTTTTTTTAACCTTACCTACTTCCGTGTTATTAAGTTTTGAAAATCATCAATCTAATTAGGGAAGTTTCAGCAGCACCGGTTTAAAGAATGTCCTTTCGTTAGTCTGTAAATTTTCTTGAAAAGGGCCTTTTTTGCAGAAATTCTTCAGCACGCGCTGCAGATTAGCAGAGTATCTGTCGATTATTTTTCAACTCAGATTACCTAATTCTTTTAGTTAAAGTTTCGTCTGACAGAGTTAAGTTTGCAGAAAACTTTGAATTTACGAAATTTTTGCTGCAAATTGATGCAATAAATTTTTCTGCTATCAGAGTGAAGGGTTTGTTGCGAAATTTTGCACTCAACACGTCATTTGTTTGGAGTAAAAATCACCTTTGAACAAAGACAAATTTTTGAGGGTTGGAATTCTTGGCCATAGATGGCGCCACTTGAAAACAAGAACAACCGCACCTCTCTGCCTAAACAGGCATACGTCAACAACAACAGAGGGTTGGAAATAAAGAAATCAAATCCTTAAATTTTTATATATAACGACAAATTAACCTCAAAAAATCATTATGTTCTTATTTTGTAGGGTGCTTACACTTTCTCGCGGCGAAAACGCGCTTTTGCCTCACCTTCTGCTCTAAAATTGAAACAAAACGCAGATTTCTTTTAGACTTGTTTACTTAATTTTAAAAATAACAATCAATTGTAGTCAATAACAGTTCTCCCTTTGTGAATACAAGCATTTAAAGCATTTAGTTATAAACTTCTTTAAAATGAAGATTAGCTTTTTAGCAATAACAAGAAGTACCTCTAATACTATGGGTCTTGACGATTTTTAAATATTTAGAACTAGAAAACGATTATTACATGTTTATTTTTTTTATTTAATTATTTTTTTGACAAAAAATTCTTGTAACAGGACATAAAGTTTTCCTCACAGAGTTCTTGGATTTAGTTCATATTTATTTTGACAGATGGCACCACAGACAGCTGGAGTTTAAATCGAAGAAAATCAATTAAAATACATTATAATGCTTCCGAAATACCTACAATCACATCCCGTAATGTAACATGTTGTGATGTGATTTTAAACTAATTGGCTTTAATTTATTGATTTACAGGTCAACTATTTGCAGTGCAACTTATCCGAAAAATCGTAAACTAAAACCAGGAACTCTGGGGTGAATACATGTCCTGTCGCATAAATTTTTGGCCAAAATTGTTTTAATTTATTTTTAACCATAGCAATTTTCTGTTATACATTTTTGAAAACATTCATTTTAATTTAGAAGAGCATGCATTCATTATACACACTTAACACCCGTTAAAAAAAATGTTTGCTTATATATGTCGCTTCATAATAATGTATAAGCGGAGTATATTGTAACGGGTGTTTAAGTGTGTATAAAAATACGTTACATATATGGTATTTATCTTACACAAGCACCCGTTAAAAAATATGCTTGATACAATCTTAAATTTTTCTTTGTTTCTGTAAAAATGAAGGCAGTTCAAAGTTTCAAGGAAAAAAAATTATCGCATCAAGTAGTTATGTTTTGGCGTTTCTTTTGGCGACATACAACCAGACCTTTGCAACCCCGTCAACTCAAACTGACAACCAAAAATGTTTCTATGCAAAATACCAACGATGAAGTTAAAGAAGCCGCCGATCTTATCGACCCCTCTACCCTTTTTACCCTCCGTTCCGAGAGCAGAAAATGCTTTTCCTTTTCCAAAAGAGGTTCAAGCACCAAAAGATAGAGAAGGCGAGAAACGTTAAAATTCCATTTGGGCTTATAGTAAGGGAACAGTGAATTCCATTAGGCTAATTACCATACAAAGAGCAATATCGTGTACGTTCGGCGGCTGTCACGGCCTGGCCCATTGTCGATGGCGCGCCGACACTGAATGCCCATTTGTGCGTGAGTGTGTGTGTGTGGCACGCAGTGTTACGTTGGCCTGTCTCCGATGGGGATTATATTCTCTTACGAAAGGGAATTTTTCCACTGGCAATGTCTTGCTTGTGCTTGTCTTACTTCGCTCCTGCCCATTTACGTGGGGGCTATTCTGCAGAGAGAAGAAGAAGAAAGAGAAGGGATAAAAAAAAATATATCCCGGCTTTAAAGGCGTTGACTTGGATTTCGATGATTTCGAGTTGAGTTGTCGTGCTGCTTTTTACACTGTTTTTGTTTTTATTGGGGAAAAAAAATTTTTGGTGATTGTGATTATCGAACGCAACGTTTCAAGATGTCAGTGTTTTTTATGGATATATTTTTGTACGGAAGATGGTTGTCAAGGGTTGTTATTTTTTCACTTCACTTTAAAAGTGATGGCGTCATGGGTTGATTTTATTCATGTTTTAAATGTTAGAAAAATTCCATGTATGTATTATTATTTTTTTGTGCATCTCACGGGTTTTTTTTATAATTAAAGAAATTGTTACAAAGCTGGTTCAGTTATTGTGCATTTGGGTGATGATTAAAATAAACATTCGAAATTCATAAAAAAAAATCCTAGTATTTTTACAGACTGATTCATTAAGTTGTTGTTGCTGTCGTAGGCCTTTATGGCAAGGGGGAACGGTTGTTCTTGCTTTCCAGTGGCGCCATCTATTTCTAAAAATTTAACTTCTGCACACCTGTTTAAAGGGCGGATCCATTCATACATCCATTCATTCATCTACAGATCGTAATTTTGACCTGAAATAGAGAACGATCAATCATCAATTCAGTACTCCCAAATCTATAATATGTTATAGAAACATGGAGAACTTTGTGATCCGACAGACTTAACGTGCACCAGTCACCATTTACTTCACATGGAATTTTCGGCTGACTGGATTTGAACTCCCGTTTTCACAAACGTGAGTTCAACGCCCTGCAACAAGGCTATCCGGCCTGATACATTAAGATCAAAATGTAATAAAAGTTACATTTTATAATATTAAAAGGAAATTTTTTATTAGTTTTTTATATAAAAAGGGACACATTGTTTTACGCGTACATTTCTGCACGTACTATGTTACGGTTACGGTCAGAATTAGTATACATGTGTACCGTATGCGAATTCTGACAAGAACCGAAAATTTATTCAGAAGTATTATTCAACGACAACAAGGTGGCGGGAAAGTTAGCGGAAGAGTTCACTTTTTACAGGTAGGGAAAGTTATAGCTCGTGAAATATGAGCATATTTCTTTTGTTAACGTGTCAATTAATGAAATATGTATAAGTAACAGTCATAAAAACCGGTAGAAAATGTTCCTTTGAGAGAAGTAAATTGACTTGAAAAGTGAAAAGACGACGGTAAAACATTAAATAAAGTGTCTATATATTCACTTCTTACCGATTCTTCGTTTCTCTTTTGCTTCGACACCTTTCCCTGAATCGCTAGAATAAACTATACCGGTGTTCTTGACTCTCACTTAGTGCACGCTAACTCATGAAGGAAGAGTTCTAACACATAATTGACTCTCACTTAATGCACGTAGGATAACTCGTCTAATACATGATTGACTCTCACTTAGTGCACGCTAACTCGTGACGGGAGAGTTCTAATACATGATTGACTCTCACTCAGTGCACGCTAACTCGTGATGGGAGATTTCTAACACATGATTGACTCTTCCTTAGTGCAAGTTAACTCAATTAAAAAAATAGGAAATGAATAATTTTGAGAGCTTCTAATTTGGGTCTCGTTCGGTGACCCCGTAATCTGGCTCTATGGGGCCTTGGCAGCTCCTTTCGCCGGCCCCGTGAAGGGCCTATATTATATAAGCTTTTGCGTGCTAAAGTCTTTAAGTAACCGAAATAGCTCAATTAAAGGCTTATCCTGATTGCAATAATTTGTATTCAGGCTTTTCCATTGCCTTAATTTAATCTGACGAAACATATCAACAGCTGCGTTTCCATAGGGTACTGATTTCTTTTTAAAACAAATTAATTGTTAATATTAGATCACATGTAGAATTTCGATATCGAGAAAGATAAGGATTTTTTTCTAATATTTCGAAGTTGATAGTTTCCTTGACAACAAATTAATAATAGAAAACTTTTTCGGTATTTACGATAGCTAAAATTCTTCTATTTATTTTTAGTAACTTTTTTAAATTACGGTCTTCAGAATTTGTTCTACCTTTGAATATTAATAAAGATTACACACACACATATGTATACAGTGGAACCCCGATTTTAATTTTTTCGTCGTACTACCGTTGTAAAACGCGCGAAAAGGGATAACGTAAAATCATGGTAAAAACATATAAGTATATATTTCAAATATTGACACTTCTGAAGTAAACTACTAGAAAAAAAAATTGTGTGATCTGAATATGTTCTTTTGTTTCTGGATACAATTTCACAATATCCTTATCAATATTATTTTCAAATTTGCTTTATGAATTACATTCGCAAATGTTTCAGAGTCTTAATGGTTTCAAACTCTTAATCAGTACTCCGATATTTTTTTTAACCATCTTCATTGTTTTCATCTCTATTATCGGGAGCAGTAATTAAATCAGATATGGAAGGAAATGAAAAGCAATGGGATTTACTTTGTCTGGCCAAAAGTATATGGACACCCAGTGGTATGGACTTAGAGAGTCCTGAGGCACTTATTAATATGATGTTGATCCCCCTTTTGCATCGATACCAGCCTGCACACGCCAGGGAAGACTTTCCGCCAGTTTTCGATAGGAGGCCATAGAAATTGACTTCCAGGCTTCCATCACAGCAGAAGTGAGTGCTTGCTGCAGTGAGGAGGGTTGATTTGGCTGGCTACGTAATCTGCGCTCTAATTTGTCACAAAGGTGTTCAATGGGATTTATATCGGTGCTCTGAGAAGGCCAATCCAATTTTCGAAAAACCACGTCTGTAGAGCCGCGATGGCTCAGGGGATAGAGTATTCGCCTTCCAATGTGGCGAACCGAGTACGAATCCCAGTCGATACGAATTCCCCATCCGTCTGGCACCAACCACAGTGCTTACATGAACTATCCTCAGTGGTAGACGGAACCTGGGTTAGTGTTTTCTTAACGTCAGGCTATCCGTGGGAGGTTTTCGTGGGTTTCCTTTCCATGTAACGCAAATGCGAGTTAGCTCCATCAAAAAAAGTCCTCCAAGGCAAATTTCTCTCAATACTCGATTCACCCTGAATAGCGAGATAGTTCCAGAGATGCCAGCAAAGTCAGTCATATCTCCTACAGATGAGTAAGGCTGAGGGTGTTGAATTCCTGATCGGTTCTCGTTAAACAGTTTTATCGTTAAGTATTTGACTTTGCTCCCAGGTCATCGTGCTAAAAAAGTGCGGGAGCCATCCCCTCTACAGAGGATCAAAATTGTGATCTGGGATGTTTTCCATACCGCCGTCAATAGCCTATTCAGCTCTAGTGTAAACTCTAACTAATTAACAAGACAGAACGAAAACTATAGAATGAGTGTTAACAGTCTAGCCACTCTTGACATAGATTGTGCTATTTACTTTGGGTAAAAAAAAGTGCTTTGTTTACCTAAAGAGAGTTTAATCATTTATATATAACCAAGTACGGAATGGTCAGTTTACAGAATTTGTTTAGCCCAGCCTGAGTTCAAATAGGCGTGTATCTATTCTGCAGTCCTATCAAAAATCAAATGCGTCTCTATAGACCAGTGTTCCTTAACCTTTTTGATATAATGGACCCCTTTTAAAAAAATTTTAAGAAGTCACGGACCACCCCCCTGTGAAAAATATAATTGCAAAAAACGTCACAATTATTAAAAAAAATTAATTTTATTATTTTAATAGTATACAAAATTTTCAAAATTAAAATTTTTATTGTGATTACTGCTGCTTTTTCTTACTTAACAAATCGAATTGGGGGATGGTTTTCAACAAAGCAAACGGGCATATCATGCTCAACATTCAATCGATTTCGATGTTATGTTTTTCTTGTCACAATTGTGGAAAATCCCGCCTCGCAAAGATACACTGTAGCAAACGGAATTATAGCTGCCATAACTCGCTTTACAAGCAATGGGTAGGCTTCCAAACGTTTTAAAAAATAGGAGTAGTCAGCGGACCCCCAAAATATAACTCATGGACCTCTTAGGGGCTCATGAACCACAGGTTAAGAAACCTTGCTATAGACCTTGTCAATTGAGAATAAATGAATTGCAGTTTTTAATTGCGTTATAAAAATAATTTTTATTAAGTTTTGACAGTTAATAATTTTTACTAATTTTTTTTAATATTATTTAATAAGGCTATGAAATGGTTTCTAAAAAGCATTTCATGGTTGAGTAGAATTTTACGGAGANAGCCTATCAAGAAATTAATAGTTTGAGAAAACTAAATTTGGATAAGGATGATGTTCCACATAACTGCTGAGTTATATATATATATATATATATATGTGTATATATATATATGTGTGTGTGTGTGTGTTCACAACTTATATATTTGCTATAATAAACTAATAACAAATCATTTTCAAGAGGAAATCCAATTAAGTAGAACTTGCTAAAGATCGTGTGTTTTATAAAAGCAAAAAGTTAAAAACAAATTCAATTAGTAAATTGAGTTTTACGTAAATTAGCTAAACCATTAAAAAATTGCCTCGAAAACAGCGATAATTTATGCTCGGAAAGAACTTTATTAGGAAAAAAGTGCTGTAAAATGTAATTGGAAATAATTAAAAAATATAAACTGGAAATTATAATTACAAACTGGAATGTCAAAGGAGAAAAATACTATTCAATTAATTTTTGCACGATCCGAGAGAGCGCAAAGCTCACAGGAGTAAATCATGCCAAGGTAAGATATATTTAAAAAGAAAAAAAAACATCATCATATTATCATTTATTAATACCAATAAAGCCCTGTGGGTCCAAAAAGAACTCTGCAAAAACGTAAGAAGAAGAATTAAAGAGAAGCGAGTTTGGAAGAAAAAAAAATATATTCTCAAGTAAAAGAACGCACACAAATAAAATATTCATCAAACATAAGCAATACTAACTGACGAGGTTTTAATATACACTGAATTATAAAAGCATAGTTTTTTTCTTCTTTTTTGCTCTCATTTTCTAAAAGTATTCATATGCGTTGGCCGTCTCATCGAATAAAAATTAGAAGAATTGAGAGAACAAAAAAAGACACATATCGCCAAGTTTGTTAATTACGTATTAAGAAGGTTTCCCGTTAATTGCTTTCCAAATGAATAAACACGCTAATTATTTAAAACGACTAATTAATAACATTTCTCAGAGGAAAATAGAAATGGTAGGGAAAGTTATAGCNGGGGGGGGGGGAGGGATGAGAAGGGTTTTAAAGGAGCAAAGAAAAAAAAAAGATATTTTTTTCCCTTTTATACAAAACGCGAAGTCTAAACAGCGAAGTGGAATTAAAATTTTGCTGGCTTAATTGAAAACCGTTATTTGAATTACATAAATCTCGTAAAAATTAGATGAAACGAGAGTTTAAAGAAAGAAGTAAATTGAGAAAGAAAAAAGCAAACTCTTTGCATTTTTAGTTATTTGGAGAAAATAAGGGATAAAAAGGTTTCATTAGAAAATGAATTGAAAGATGAGATAGAGGTTTTTTTTTAAAAAAAATTAGAGTAAATTTTAATGAGGAAAATTTATTTATTGCTTTAGGGAGAATCGAAAAGTACATTAAAGGTAGATTGTAACAGAAAGATTAAATGCCTGAAGAATTTATGTTTCGTTTCTTTCGTAAAACACATTTAGATTCGCAAAATCTAGTTAGACTCATAAAACTATAATTAGACTCTTTTCTAGAGGAAAGATTTATGTGTAGTTTAGCAAAGTGCTTTAGTGTGTTGATTTATTTAAAACAGGTAAAAAAAATTAAACAGGCACATTACTTTTTATGAAATGAGTAAAAATAAATTAACAAAAAAATAAATCAATGAAACAAAAATTTATGAAAAATAAGAGTGTGCTATAACAGTTGATTACTTTCGGGGTCAATTGGGTTTCACGAAGGTATCAGTTCCAGGTGATGCGAGTTCGGTGATTATAATTTTTTCAAACTATATTGCTATATGACTCCTATTATCATTTTTCAAACTATATTGCTATATCACTCCTATTATCATTTTATAAAAACTATATTGCTATATGACTCCCATTACCATTTTTTTTAACTATATTGCTATATGACTCCTATTATAATTTTCTCAAACTATATTGCTATATGACTCCTGTTATCATTTTATCAAACTATATTGCTATATGACTCCCATTATTATTTTATCAAACTATATTGCTATATGACTGTGTCGTCGTAGGCTAACAGAAAAAAAAACAGATGTTTTCAAAGCACTGATGTTATTTTGCTATTTTCTAGATTTTCCTGAAAACTCCCCAGCATTTTATAATCAGTCTAACAGTTTTTGGATTTACATTACAATGAAACCACATAGAGCCTTGGTGGCTCAAGGTATAAGAGCGTTCGCCCCCCAATGAGGTGAATCGGGTTTGAATCCCAGCCATGGCTGGTAGATACGAATTCCGCATCCGGCTCGCACCGACAGCAATACGGACGAAAAATATCCTCAGTGGTAGATGCATCATGGGTTAGAGTCACCTTGCCATCAGGCTAACGGAGGGAGGTTTTCGTGGTTTCACTATGTGACGCAAATGAGAGTTAGTTCCATCAAAAAGTCCCCTCGAAGGCAAATTTATCCCAATGCTTGATCTAGGAGTTCCCTTGTCTTCTGCATTAGATTCCAAATCACAAGGATGCGGAGTTGAGCGTTGGTAGTCTTGATACTCAAAATCGGATTGGTTGTTCAACGATGGTTATTGAATTAAGTATTAAATGAAACCACTTGCTTTAAGCTAATTAGAGACAATTTAAGCTGTTCAAAATTAGTCTATTAATAGCATTGCAAAATGCCTAAGAATTTCCAAGCCGTTTGAACTATATTTCAGACATTTTCTACTTAGAAAGTATATAGGCTGATTACTACAATGAGCCTCAAAAGTATACGAGTTGATTGTATTTAGGCCTAAAATACCTGGCTCAGTCGAAAATACTGGTGAAATTTCCAATTTGCCAGGATATTTGTAAACTTAATCTCTGAAAATGATCAGATTTTCAATAAGTTTACATATATTATGAGGGTTAATTGCTTATCGCCCATGTTGAAAATAAAATAAACTCGTATGCGTTTGGTTAAACTCGTCAGTTGTGTTTAGTGTTTGAAATTTTGTATCGGTCGTTTTTCTAAATCTGAAGAAACAATTAAGAAACAGTCTTCATTGTGATGCTTGATTCCCCATTGCAATTCGTTCTACAAAATTGTCTAAACTTTTTCAAGAAAAAGAAAAAAAAGCAGATTAAGAAAATATAATTCGTAGAATACCTTGCAGAAAAATACTGAAATTGTATAAAATATAGAGTTTTGTGTAAGTCATTTTCTGTAAATATAAATAACCTATCAAAAACATTATTTATTGTGATGTTTAATTTACCATTACAATTCGTTCGGCAAAATTGTCTAAACCTTTTCATTAGCACAAAATAAAGTAGATAAAGTAAATGAAATTCGTCGAAAAACAATTAAATAACATAAAAGATAATATTTTATTGATAATAAAACATGTATCATTGCCAATAATAATACAAGTAATTGATTTTATCTATGTGTCGTAAAATTTCCCCTGGCAAATAAAGAAGAATCAGAAAAGAAAAATAAGGAGATATCTCGCCATTTGGCGAACTATTTGGCGACTGTAACCATCATTTAATGATGAAGAGAGAGCAAGAGAAAGATTCTAAGCAAGCGGAAACTACCGGTCACATGTCATATAAATCCTCAGCTGTTAAAGAGTTCCATTAGCTGCCCACCGGAAATGGTCGCTTGCCATTTCCGGTCATTTTGACCACCGAAATAACCATTCTTCTGAACAAGAAATAGAAAAGATTGATCTTAAGAGTTTTATGTCTGATAAGTTGAGGCCATATAACGCCTTTCCCACAATACAGGAACGAAAAACGTTCTCTTGGACGTAATTACCCTTATTCATTTTAATTAACGTTTAGTAATTATTTTTTTAAATTGGTATTTTCAAAGGCAGTTCCGAGTGAATATAAATTAGTTATGGTTAAGGAATATTATTTATCAGAAGGTTTTCAAACAACAAATTATTTCCAAAAAGTATACGGTATACTTTGGGCAAAAGATCAACGTGTATAAAGTAACAGAAATGACTATACTATATTTTCGGATCTATAAGCAAGTATTATAATCTGGTGTTTTGACATTGAGGGAGATTCTTGTTTATTAAATCGAAACTATAGTATGTCTATTTCCTTATTTCATCTTTGCTTTATTCATGTAGTGTTTTCCAAAAATAATAGTTTTTAATAAATAAACAAACCAGAAGGAATTGAAAGAAGGATTTACAGGTTTTTAAAATTACAGAATGAAAGTACGTTATTAAGTGGATTAAAAGGGAAAAAATAATTCTATATTTTTTATGCATAAAGGGGAAAAAAAAACTTGATTGGTGAATTTTCACTGATGACAGGAGAGTTACCACATTACAGTTCCGATAAAAACGAAATTTGTAAAAGGTTTAATAGAGCTAGAAAAAATGTGAGAGAACTGTAAAAAAAGTGACCTTCAGAATATTTTTCTTCAATAACATGCACGAATTTACTCCATTTGGCAGCTTCAATGAAAATTATTGAAGGTGAGGTACAGTTTGAGAAATTTCGAGCTTACGAGAACATAGTTTAGAGAAAATACTACAACTAAGTACAGTATGCTCTCGATATCTCGAACTTCGATGTCTCGAAAATCTTATTGCGTCAAAAATATTTTTCCCTTGGCATTAAATATTTATCTAATGTTAAATTGAATTCCTAGGTTGAAGAGTTTCTTCTCTAAACCTTGTTTTGTCGAAAATAAATGAGAAAAAATCGTTTCATTTATCGAAAATAAATGATAAAAAAATTGTTAATGTACTATACTCTGGATATCTCGAACTTCGATATCTCAAAAAACTTGTTACGTCAAAAAATATTTTCTCCCTTTTGCATTATATATCCACCTAATGTAAATGTGGATTCCTATGTCGAACAATTTCTACTCAAAACCTTATTATGTCGAATTCTTTTCGAAATAGAAAATGCTTTTTTTCGAAAAAATCCCTTTGTAAGTTTATTGTAAACCAATTCTGTTTTATTTAATGGATAATTGTTTGTTATCGATTAAATAAAACAGAATTGTTACTTTTAAAAACACGAATGTTACTTTTAAAAATAAAATTATAAATGTTGTATAGTCAACTATCATTAAATACATATTTAATAGTGTAGTTTTTCTTACGTTTCATGACTCAGCTTTTTAGATTGATATTTTCGAATATATTTTTCTCTTTTTAAAACATATTTAGTTCTGAACTTGTTATCTTGAGGACTCGTTATCTCGAAATTTTTTTATTGTCCCTTCAACTTCGAGATATCGGTAGTATACTGTAATACAAAATTTGCCCATTTAACAATCCTAATGAAAACGAAAATAGTAAGAGGTATGATAAAGCTCGCCTTAAAAAAAGGAAGTAAGTACTTTCTGGAACTTTTTTGAAGAAAATTATGTAACCCCTTTTGACAAACCCAATAAAAGCCAAAATAGTAAGTTTAACCAATTGAGTGTTACCTGCCGAAGCACTTGTTTCTCCCTTTGTTATTTAAGAGAACGTTATACCGGGCGAAAAACTTTTCATGGCGAATTTCCTTTCACCATCAATGTTATTTTAAAACTTAAAGGTTTAAGATTTCAGGTAAGACTAGTAGAAAGCATTGCGCTTCAAATGTTGGAGAAAAATGTTTTCAAAATATCAAAATGAATACGAATTATTGTACTTCACCAATTACGTAAACTGAGTTATCCTATCATTTTCCCCCCTGCATTTTGATTATTAGAATATTTCTTCAGCATTTGAAACTTTATGGTTTACTCGAGGACTGATTTTGTCTATTTCTTAAAGTTTAAATTATTTATGGAGAAGAATTTCCCACGAGGGGATTTTCATTAAGAGAATGCTATATTTCTCCCGCAGTATAGCATTCTCTTAATGAAAAGAATTGTGTATTGAGGAGGAATTTCTACAGAAATTTGCCAAGATGCGAAACGCTCGTACGGTTGATAAAATTTGAGCAATTGCGAGTTTCAATTAAAAAAATTTACATTTGAACTTATCATTTTAGAAAATTCATGTACAAATTTATCACAGCTGGCAACTCCGTTAGAAAATAAGGTTNTTGAAGATTTTAATATCTGATCTGAATTTTAAGATTTTCTGGCAGAATATATTTTAAATGGTTTTAACTTAGTATCGTGGGAAGCGAACATAGTTTTTTAAAATAAATCATATAAGATTGCATGACAATCTTTGGAGGTTGTTAAGTGTCAGGGAACAGGAGGAGATGAGCCCACTAGTTTAACAGAAAAATCTTAACACGAAAAACCTCTGAAAAAAGTATCTTATTTTCTTTCAAATTTATATTATCATTTTTACCTAATAAAATGTGTACTTCTAGTTGCAATTTATGAAAATGCATCATTTGTATTTTTTTTTAATATAATAAAAGCATATCTTTCTCCTTTTCGGTGATCAACTCACTGTATTCACCATCAGACACAAAAACATTCCAACAGAAAGAAAAACAGCAATTTTAAATTCTAACAGCAATCCGAGATTAAAAATTCCAACCACGTCAAATATCCATAGCGGGATTTACGATTAGATGACGGCCTGGCCCTCTTACCAGGGCCGTTATCATTCAGCCAGATTGCGCCCCGGCAGAAAGAAAGCCCCATCTCATTCTCCTCTTCCCCACTTACATCTATCTATATAAATATCTATATATCGATGGTCACCGTTACGTGACAGTGAGAACGTGCTTATACGCAAGAGCTCGCTCCTCTATAAATATTTTTTCAGATACATTTACGATTTTAAATCTTTGAAGGAATATATATATATATCTATATGTGTGCGACTTTTAGATGTCCTACTTCCATGTATATTTTCTATGGGTCATATATATTATTTATTCAAAATACAATCCCATATTTTAGAGTTTGAGCTTACTTATCCTGATGTATATGGTGTGGAGATTAGAATTTAATCTCGAACGCAATTCTATCTTCAGAAGTTATTCTTCGAACTCATTTTTATTTCCTAAGGAAAGCTGAAATGCTGTTATAGAATAGAATTTTCAAAAGTTTTCTTGTTAATCAATTCATTAATAAAATAACAATGGTTTTTACAATATCATTGTTTATGCTGTTTTTATGGGAATTATAATTTTTATGACGGGATTACCGGATATCATCAAATAATTGAACTTAGGCTACATTGTTCGTATTTTTTTTTTCTTCTATGGTATTGTTTATGAGTAAGAGGGACAATTGTGTGAAAAAGATTTCAACTAGCTTAAGAAAGCTTCAGACAAACATCTAACTACGCAAATAGAGAAATTGCCATAAAGGAGTTTACATATTTGACCTTACGCTTAATTAAACTATTACGACTATATTTTCTAAATTGCGGTTACTTTCCAAATTTTGTGGGTCAAGATTTCTAGTCAGCTGTAAAAATGTTTATTTAAGAGGAAGAATGTTTCCGTGTCTATTTTTGTAAATTAAAATATCTTGTGTGCTAATTAATTAGAGTTTTTAATGTTAAACCCTTGAATTATAAGCATTGCATCTTAGTTAATAAAAATCCCAGCAGGAGAACAAAAGTCATTAAGTTGTCCCATTTTTAATTTTCTTCCTGTTAATTAAGATATCCGGTATACTAATCAGGAAATCAACTGAGGGCGGGCAAGTATTATAGTGCTTGATATATGATGCTTGATATGCGTATATTTATATTTATAACCGTAGTTGAACAACCGACCCAATTTTGAGTTTAAGACTACCCACGTTCAACTGCGCAGCCTTGTGAATTTGAACCGAATCCAGAAGACAAGGGAACTCCTGGTTCAAGTATATAGGGAGAAATTTTTCTTCTTGGAAGACTCTTCGACGGAAGTAATCTGCATTTGCTTACCAATGATTGAGAGGAAAACCACGAAAACGTTCCACGGTTAGCCTTACGTCAAGGGAACCCATGATTCGTCTACCAGTGAAGATATTCTACGATAGCACTGTGGTCGGTGCAAGCTGGAATTCGCATCGACCAGCCACCACAGGGATTCGAATCCAGTTCATCTCATTGGAAGGGGAACACTCTATCTACTGAGCCATCATGGTTCTTGTCATGCGTGTAACACATATCAAGCACAAATACATTATGTGCAGGAGTTGGAAAAGCGTATGGGTACTATTTTTGTAAGAGCTATTGCACGCTTCATGCTAATTTAAACTACTTCGAGTTATTACCTGAGTGTGGTCCCGCAGCAGACTGATCGTTAAGACACGGTTCTCAGCAGATCACCAAAGTCAAGCATCACTGGCTGCGGTCAGTGTGCGGGCGGGTGACCACTTGGATCAGTCTGCGTAGGGATCGAGGGTGTGTGATATGGGTCCCTCGTCAAACTGTTCTACCGTAAAGTGCTCGACTTCGCGTGCAGGTCGTCGGTCTACCGGAGCGGGGGTGCCACCCTCTCTGCAGAGGATCAAAATTGCGATAGCATGTCTTCGGATCATCCTCGGGGATGTTTCCCAGACCGTCACCAATAGCCCATTGTGCAGCTCTAGTGCGACGTAAATGAACTACAACAACAACTACCTGAGTGTGATATGCCTACAAGACAATTCTGTAGACGACATCTAGATGACGTCTTCCGAGGTGGAATCGTTAGGAATTCGGATGTAGGTCAAAGTAACACTCATTTGGCGCTCTGCATAGTTTCAGAATATTGAAGATCATTTCGTAAACCGAGCAGAGTTTAGTATGGGCCGTCGATGTTAATACACGGTGGTGGATGATCCCGTTTGCAGTTCTAAAGTCGAGAAATAGTAGACCTCTAGAAAAATGACTGCTAGACGATCCATAATACATTTAATGGAGACTGACGTTCAGTGTATTGTGTGCGATTAACGCCTGCTTATCATTATGATGGTGTTGTCTGTGATGCGGGGAGCACCAGAACTTGACGAGCTGAGCAATGCAACCGAATACTTTTTATAGATGAAGGCATCAGATTTAGCATATAAATTCCGAATCTGTACTTATCTAAAATGATCGGGAATATCCAATAACCTTATCTATCAGATTCGAAAGTGAAATATAGGGTGGTGGTATAGCATTGGATGCCCATACTGACCATCGCATCTTTTTTTCAATTATGAGCGCAAGCTTAGATATTTCTTTTTAGTTTGCTTCGTTTTAGAGGTTATATGCCCCCGCGGTTTCTCCTTATGGACGATAAAGCTACAACTCATCGTTTAGTGGCTTTTGAAGAACTAGAGCAGATGTGAAGAGATTGAACGCAGCGATTAGCAAGTGAGAACCTGAATCTAAATCGAATCCAACATGTTTTGGACATTTTAGGAGACGTTTGGCAGTTCAGAAACAGTTCAGAGCTGTGTTTAGTGCTTCAAAAGGTAATGGCAGCTATACTTCATCAGCTTTTACTCTGAATGGGCAGATGGTATAAATCCTGCATAATAACCAGGGATATGATGTGCAAGTCTATTAAAGTCTAGATTTTTCTTTGTAGAAACTCGTTACATGGGAGTTTGACTTTTCTGTCGTATTATACTCTAAGCTAAGTTTAAGATAAAGTTCTTTTTTACCCACTGAATTGTTTTGATAGGTTTCGTTAATTTTTCTCTATTTTTTTTCCGGTGTATTATTTATGTCAGTTAAGAATACTTTCGTATGAAGTTACGTAAAGAAAAACCATGCAAACCTTATTTTTTGCACGTACACTGGAGTATAAACTCAAAATTATCTCAATTTTTAATTAGTTTTGTAATTCCAGTTTCTTTTTCTGCCCTAAGAAACTTGAAAAAATGACAGTGTAACATTACGTTTTCTTTTTCTTTAAAAGCCAAGAAAAACTTATATGGTGCTGAGCCAGAAACTGAAAGAGTAATGCGTTTATAACTTTATATCGATATTTAGAAAATTTCTTTCAAATGAAAACAATTTCTAAGAGGTTTTATTTCAAAACTGGACCAATAATTTTAAAATTTCTGAAGGAATTACTCTTTCCTTGCCAAAAATTTCATTATTACTCGTTATTCTACGAAGACGAGTTTTTCCCCTCGCTTATGATATAGACCTTAAAAATTGACCTAAATAGAATTTGAAGCATTTCTACCATATTTTTCAACCTTAACTTCCCAGACTGAAAAACTTCTTTTAAATCCACTTTCCGCTTCTTAAAATTAAAAAAAAAAGATTAATGATAATTAATATGCCGTTTTTTAGAGCGGTGTAACAAACAATATAATCTCGATGTCTCAAAGTTGAAGGGAAGCTAAAATTTTTTTCGAAATATCGAATGTTTGCGATAGCAAGTTCGGAACTAAATATGTTCTAAAAAGTAAAAAAATATATTCTAAATTGATGTGTCATGAAACATAAGAATAATTACTAATAAATATGCATGTAATGATAGTTGACTTATAAGTCTAAATACAACAATGATAATTTCATTGTCAAAAGTAAGACAAAAACAATTATCTATGAAATAAAAAAAAATTGGCTTATAACACACTTACAAAGGGATTTTTCCGAAAAAAATCATTTTCTATTTCAAAAAAAATTCGACATAATAAGGTTTTGAGTAGAAATTGTTCGACATAGGAATTCACATTAACATTAGGTGGATATAATGATGCCAAGGGAAAAAATATTTTTTTGACATAACAAGGTTTTCGAGATATCAAGAGAATATTACATTAACTATTTTTTTCTCACTTATTTTCGATAAAAGTTATTATATTACTAGGACAATATTTATTATCTTTATTTACCTTATAGCGTTCCTGCTCCTCTTCTCCTGAGGGGGGGGGGATATTATCGCGGCGACTAGTCTAAATTCTGTCATATGCCCTTTTTTTAATAGGGATAGTAGAAATCTTATAGCGTTGAGTTCTGTTTTTGCTACAAGATTAATAAAAATATTTTCCCAACGCAAAAAAGTAGACAAATATATCGGTGTTTTGAAATGATTGTCATTCATTTAGGATTTTTTTGAGATATGGCGAAACACGCAAAAAGAGAAATTAACATTAAGAGGTCCACATTTGGGACCTCTGTCCGGACCATATTTCTAATATTGTGCCTATTCCTAATATTTTAAGGTCAGAAATACCAATTCGTCGAAAGAAAAGATAGGTATGTTTAGAAAGAAAGAACGTTTCTGCGTCTGATTTCACAACTTAAAATATCGTAATATCGTCTGCGCTAATTAATTAGCATATTTTAGGTCACTCCTTGAACCATTAAAATTTAGTCCTAGTACATGATAATTCCTAGTACATGATAATATGTAAAAATTCATTTTCATGTTTATTACATTTTTTTAAATATTGGTCGAAAAAATTTTGAGTAGTAAGTTAAAAAAAGAAATTCTGCATTTTTTTCATTTAAAAACCTATATTCAAACATTTAAAATTCATTTTCTTTATGTTTTCACTGTCCTTCCTTTAACTTGTCTTTTTAAAATTGAAGTTTGTGAAATATTGTCTATCACAAATTAATTCATTGCGAAAGGAAATCAAATTTTTATTTTTTATTAAATAAATCCAAAAACCTTAAGGTTCGTGCAAAGATTAATTAAAGTAAAATATAAATATTTAACCTAAGCAAAAACCTCGAATAATTATGCATTTAAATGTTTAAACGTATTTATTTGATCACATTTATTTTTATAATGATTTTAAAAATTAGCTTAATTAATGATTCCTAATTTATTTAAAACATTATTTGCATTGCCTTAAAATGAAAAATGACTTTAACGTTACATTTTACTTTTAAAAAAATATTTTAAATAAAAAAAAGGAAGGTATCAAGTGTACTATAAAGAAAAATAATAAACATTGAAATATTATACATTTATAAAATTAAATAAAGAAAACTAATATCTGCAAACCAAAACCAACAAAGTTTATGAATTATTTGTATTTATTCTATCTCTTAAATTAATTTCTACAAAATAAACTAAGAATCTTTCAAAATTAAAGCGATAAATTTTTAAATTATTTCAAACCATTAGGTTAATGAGATTTTTTAATATCAATGTCTTCGGAAGCATACAATAATTTTATCACTCAAGCCCCGAAAACAAATTTTCAAAATGAGTACAAAATATATACTTTTCTAAAAAAAGTGTATAAAGGAATGAATAAAAAAATATTATAACAAAGCCGACAAAATATTGAAATTTTTAGAGGCAATAAATATAGGAACACAAATATTTATCTAGTGTTTCACTTTCAATATAGTAGAAAAATCTCAAAAACATAATTTTTCAGACAAAAGATCGTATTGTAGGGAAATTTAGCTTAAATATATAATTTTAATTCACGTAAGTTTCTGTATTAAGAAGAAACTTTCCTTTTTGAAGGATTGTCTTTATTATGTTTCGAAACTGATGGTATTCAAAGTTATAATAAAAGAAGTAAACGCGCAGGGGAGAAAAAAATTATTTAACCACAAAACTCACAAAAAGTGTTGATGTAATGCTAAAGTCAATATTTGACCCTCAAACATTTGACTTTAGCTTTAATAACTGAAGGCTGTTTAAACTGTGCATTTTTTTACTTCATTTTAAAACAATATAGGAAGTGTGAAGGGATAATTATTTTCATCGCGCATAATTATTTCTAGACAAAAGGAAAATTTAAAGTTTGAAATAAGTTAATTTACAGATTTACGCTCGATCCTACATCGCGAATGCTAGACACTGGAGATGTTGTTATTTAACATAACAGTTATACTAGGAAAGTTATATATTTAAAAGTGTTCTAAAAACCTTTCACCGTCGAAAATAGTTATAGTAAAAAAAACATTTGCAACGTGATATTTTTCCTGTAATTTAAAATCTATCTCCTTTTGAAATCGACTGCGCATACGTGAGATTTCCGCAACAAATCGGAGAATCACTAAAAGGAAGAAAATTTGCTTAGTGCTACACACTGCTAGAAATTTCTTGGAAAAAATGATTAAATAACAATTTATTTAATTATTATTTTGGCATATTCAAACAAAATAGTCGAATAACCTTAAATAATATGGTATTCAAGTTGTTAACTGTGAGAAAAACCGTTTATTAACTGCTTTCGCCTAATACGGTTAAACAACCAGAATTTTATCTAATATACTTGGCCAACCTAACGAAGTCACTTAGTTCTTTGTAGCAGTGTACGTATTATAGTCGAGAGGGTTAATCTGTCAAACTTATGACCGACAGAACGGAAGTTTGAGCCCTAGCATTGACATCACAATATTTCATCTAATCACTTCAATGCATGAAGAGTTTCCAGTGTGCTGAACTCACCGATTTGTGACCCTGGGCTGTTAGAATAAGAGACTCTCATTCACGCATGCATCGCAGTACCATAAAGCTTTTAACACAAAAAATTCTAGTATTTACCATCCCTTACCGATAAAGGAAGCAACCAAATAAACTACTTAAGCCAAATTCCCTGGTTTATCTGATAAAACACATCTCAACCACAACTTCTCTCGAATGCCAGTTTTTTATCGAAAAGCTTAGCCCCAATGTCCAGGTAAATTTGTTTTTTTACGGTTTCAAAACCACGCTAGTTGTAAGTGGCTAAACAACCGCATGATTTTTATATTCATGTTTTTTTAATCATACAAAGTATGAACTGTTTCAAAACCGTTAAGGGAAAAAAGTTCTTTGCTGTAAACTTTATGGTTAATTAAACGGAAACACTGCTGCCGGTTATTTTACCGTAATTTTGTAATGAAAATTCTAACAGTGCAGTTAACGTAAGACAAACGCTAAACAAAATTTCTGTAATATCAATAAAAAAAGGCAACTTGGCGCGTAAAAAAATACAATGAGCCGTAGGGACCATGCCTTTGTCCCACCCACTACGCTAAATGTTTCCCCACTGCACCTAAATTGAAACAAAATTCCTATTCATTTATAACTTGTTTACTTTACTGTAAAAAATAATAATCAATTGAAATCCTCAATCGAAAAAAAATTAATTTTCTCATTTTTCCCTTCAATTTTATAAAAGTCGTATATTTAAAATGTAATTTCTCAGGATTCGAACTTTAAAACCAACTTCGCTCAAATGTTATATTTTGCCTTGCATATTTAAATTTTTCTAAAATGATGTAGAAAATTGTATACTTCACGATTCAAAATCTTTTTGACTATTATTAATAATAATAAAAATAAAAAATTTAAAAAATTTACTAAAAATAATTTTTTATGTTGAATTTTTCTTGGAAAGACGAATTTTAAGGATTTTCAATTTGATTAAAATTCGCTCGATTATTCTGCCGAGATATGACGAAATACACAAAAAAATAAATAAATAAATAAAATTAACATAATTAATGTCCGAACTAAGATCGTTCTCCTGACCAAACTGTGGGGACCACATTTCCTTGATTGCTGCTATTTGCAAAATATTTGTCGTCTGGAATCCATCGAAAGAATGGTATGTTTAATCAGGGAAAGTACGTTTTTGTACCTGATTTCGTAACTTAAAATATCATCTGCACTAATTAATTAGCCTATTTGAGATCACCCCCTTGAACCATTAAGTTAGAGTCCTAGAACGTGAAGATCCGATCATTAGATCAAAACTTATTCAGGATGGTACGTCTTTTTTGACGTACTGTACATAAATAAATTAGCTGTTAAGGTCTAGTAATTTACTTTGAAATTAACTCCATTTCTACTTTTTCAGTTAATCAGTATACATTTTTTTGCAATCCCTTAATAACTGTCCCTTTTAATTTCCTCTGTTGCCAAAATATAATTGTGATATATACTTTTCTCTATTATCCCATTCTGATTATATGGTATGCTTCTTTCTATCGTCCGATAATAATTGCTAATTGTCATCTTCTCTATTATTCCGATATAATTGCTAGAAACGCTTTTCTCTGTTCTCCCATACTAATTATATGGTATAATTTCTCTATTTACTCATGTCCGATATGATTTCTTTCGGTTTCTCAAAACAACTGACCGTTATTTTGATTGTAGACTGAATAATAAAATAATATAGTTTATAACAGAATATATTCTTCAGTTATATAAAAGATTTATTCACCTGAAAACCATAGAAAGTAGTTTTTTTTAAATATGTGAACTAAAAAGCAACAATACAACTTTATTGCCACAAAATAATTGTTTACTGTGCTTTTCTTTGTTACCTCATACAATGGCTTGCTTTTGTCTATTTGCCTATAATTAATATCCAGTATAGTTTTTTTCTGTTGATTTAAAAGAATATCCCTGTTGTTGTTGTTGTCGTAGGCCATTAAGGCAAGGGGTGCGATTTTTCTTGTTTTCCAGTGGCGCCATCTATGGCCGAGAATTTGACTTCTACAACACCCATACGTCACGCACGTTTAGAGGGCCGACCCATTCATACATCTATTCATTCATCAGCAGATCGTAATTTTGACCTGAACCAAAGAACTATCAATCTCCAATTCAGTACCACCAGAGGCATAATTTGTTTTGTGAACATGGAGGACTTTGTGACCCTACAGATTTAACATGTACCAGTCAACATTTACTACACGGGGAGTCTTACATCCCGGCTTCAATAATACCCCCATATTTTTACTGTAGAATGAGTTAATAATGGAGTTTTTAGACTAGTTTAAGAGATGCCTTCCCTTGAATACCATAAAGAAGCATAACTTACAATCCATTCGTTTGTAAATATGCAAGTTTAAAAAAAATCAACAACAAAAAAACATAACATGCGAACAATAATTGAAGAAACAAAATAAACGAATTCCTAAACTTAACGTACAAAAAACATGCGATTCAATGTCTATGAAAATCTGTACACTTCAAAATCCCAAAAGGTTTTAACGTGAAAAACCGTGTGCTGATTCGAAGAAAGTGATTTATTCTCCGAACCCAAAAGAGAAGCTTTATAGAGCAAATATCACCTTTTAAGGGACTTTTAAGAATATCTAAATCTAATATATATCGCCATTATCGGAGGAAGATGATATAACGTTCGTTCGGTGAATGTGCCAACGATATATATGTATATACATGCATACATATATGAGAATGGCTAGCGGGATTTGATTTTTTTTCACCCCCATCTCAATCTCTTTCTTCTTTAAACCCATTACTTGGAATCGCGGGGGTAATATTAGTGCAGAAAAGGGAATTCATTCACGGTTGAATCCCAGTTTGGGATCCGGGAAAGTATGGTAGCAAATTTTACTAAGTGCACATGTTTCTTCCAATTTTTATTATTTTTTTCTTTCATCAATGGGTTTAGGTAAATGTGAATGTTTTTCTTCCTCATGTCTTCAATCACTATAGGGTGAAGCAAATTACATCATGTTGTAAAGAGATAAGCCTTTTTTTAAATCATGATGCATGATTCAAATCAAAGCTTAAGAATTTTATTTCCTGATGAAGATGATAACAAATTTAACTCTTTGGAGTACTTAACAGGCATAATTTTGGAGTAAACTACAAATATTTTTTCATATTTCGTGTCAGAAATGGCTCATTGGTACCGTTATTGCTTTAACAGAATTTGAGAATTTATATGTAAGTTTATTCATATCAATTATTAAATTATTGTAAGTTTATCACTTCATTTTGATTTTTTCATTTTTTTTATTTCTATAATCCATTACTATGCTGTATGTATATTTTAAGGAGAATCATATATTTCTATCTAGCCTAGTTAAAAAGGCCAACTTCAATGCACATTTATTTCACGCGTATTTTACATGCACATATATTTTAAAGATAATCTATTGAATCGAAGGAAAATTAAAGGAGAATTACAACTAACTCTTAAGGATAGTCAATTATAACCTTAATTAAAATGACCCACTCTAATGAACATGAATTTTAAAGGCATTGCAATGCACTTATTTAGCCTATTTTAAAATATCCAATATCAATATACAGTTCACTAAAAAAGAAAAAAAAAACGTATCCCCCTGAATAATTTTTGATTTAATGAACGGAACTTCACAAATATGTCTCAAACTAAACTTAATGGTTCGAGATGAGAATCTCCAATATGCTAATTAGTTATGACAGATGATATTTTATATTACAAAATCATAAACCCCAAAACAAAACAAAAAATATATTTTACGAAAGTTAGGTATTTAAAATTTGGTTTATCTGGAACTATTCGACCAATGTGGATCAAATTTAGCATTTTGTCATTCAAAATTATATTCCTTCGAATGATGTAGAAACTTGTACACCTTACAATTCCAAATATTTTAGTCCGTTTTTACATAAAATAATGAAAATAAATAAATATTAAAAATTATTTTAAGAGGGGAATTATTTTTGGACAAAATTTATTTTATATTTATGTGCAAAAAGTTTTCAATTCACTTAGGAATTTTTTGAGATGTGACGAAGCACGCAAAAAGTAAAATTAACAGTAAGAGGTCCATATTCTGAATCGCTGTCTGGACCATATTTCCCATATTGCGACTACCTCCAATATTTTAAGCTCAGAAATAAAAATCCGTCCAAAAAAAAGGTACTTTTATTCAGAGGAAGTACTTTTTTGCAGCAGATTTCATAACTTTAACTATCGTAACATAATTGTCTGAGCTAATTAATTAGCATATTTGAGTTCATCCTTCAAACCATTGAAATTTAGTCCTAGAACATGAAGATTTCAGAATTTAGTCAAGATGACTCGCTTATTTTTGCAAACTGTACATTTATTTTAAGGAAAATTAAGTGCTCTTAACTAACCCATATTAAGATGATCAACTTCAAGGTTTTTTTTCCCTCCAGAAACTAATTAACCAATTGAAAAAATACTCAAATTTTACAAAATACTCCTAATGTAATGATTTTTAAATTTTGATTTTCAACATTAAATAATAAAAATAATCACAAATGAAAATAGACGATGGTTTACAGCCTAACAAGAACAAAATAATGCATAAAACGCTTCTTATTGGATATCAATGTGAATGTGACATTTTATTCAAAGACAAACATTCATTCACAAAACACATTTAACGTTTTACTAAGATGGTGTTGTTGACACATAAACGTTTCTTTGACAGTTAAATTATCCATTATCCAATTAAGTAAACCTGATGAACTTCAATTGAAGTGATTAATCAGCAGAATTGTGAATTTTGAACAAGAAAAAGTGGGTTAGATTTCTATTAAAGATTTTAACAAATGGGTTTTTGAGTAAAAGAGAAAAACATTCAGTAAACGCTGCATAAATGACTAAAAGTAGGTTTTAAGTAATGGAGGATTAAAGAGATAAATTGCAATTAAAGTAATAAATGAAAAAGTAACCAAATGTGGGATAAATTATATAAATGAAAAATACAGGAAGACGAATGAATTCATGAGAAAATAAAAATACAAAAAATATCGTTAGTAATCAGTCAGTTACAAAGAAAGAAAAAAGTGTAAATAAATAAATAATAGAGAAAATGAATAAAAGGTAGAGGGAGTAAATATAGGAAGTAATAAATAATTGACAAAAGGAATAAAAGTAATATAGTAAAAATAAAGTAATGAAGTATTGAATTAAGGAACAACTAATTAGCAGAAAAGTGAATAAATCAAGGATATCAGAAAAATTTGAAATATGCCACAAGGGAATAGCAGCTTGAATTCGTTTACTTGTTGGTATTCTAAACATAATTTAGATTTTTGAAGAATAAATTTAGTTTCCTGTACTTAAAAATACTAATTTAAACAGATAAATAAAAGATAACTGGTGTTACGGAAAAACTAACATTAAAGGAAAAGATTTTTTGTTTCGTAATATTATCTATTGCTTCTAATGTTTGTTCTTACGGTTTCTATAGTCAAGTACGGTTTTTGGGATGAATTAAATAAATTAAAAAAAATATAGGAAGACGCATGAATGCATGAGTAAATAAAAATACAAAAAATAAGGTTAGTAATCACCCAGTTATGAAAGAAAAAATAAAGTGTAAGTAAATGAATAAAAGAAAGAATACCTAAGAAAAAAAAGGGAATAAATATAGGAAGTAATAAAATTAAAAAAAAAAATAGTGAGTGGAGTCCCTCCGCGCGGAAGAAGTTAAACTTCGCAACCTGCGACGTTAATTGTAGAAGAATCAGCAGTCGTAGAAGGATTACTATTCAACGACTCTTTTTCCTGCTCCTCTCGCTTCCGTGCTCTGTAATCACGGTAATATTGTGCATTTTTCCCTCGTGGACCTCTTGAACCAGTGGAAGTGCTTGTGGTTGCCTCATCGTCTCGCCATGGAAAATGTATTTGTATTAATAATGTATGTGAATGCGTCATAATGTAATTTCAAAAGAGAAAACCTAACAATCAATTGATATTCACAAGAGACGTACCTTGACATAACCTTAAATCCGTCGCATTGTCCGTGGGATTGTTTTCACTCATTTTTTACAATTGTTATCCACTAAATTTGAAAATAAAAAATACTACCCTATTAAATTATATGTGTATCAAAACAAACTAAAAAAATATTTATAGAAAAACAATTCGCGATCGCAACGAACTATAGGGGGCGTTGTTGTATGAGACGCTTACCTGCGATTTCCATATGAACCGTCATTCAGTTACTCTGGAGACGTCGTTAATGTAGCGTGTAGCATTGCAACGTTCCTTCTTTAATGTGGCTTATTAAATTTAAAAAAGAAAAATGCTTGATCTTCTTTCTTGTACAACCGAAAACAAAATGGTATCTCTTTTTATTAGAGAAGGAATATCCAAAACACATCGGAAAAATATTTGTACATTAACAGAAAAAAATATGTATATTCTTATAAGAGTTAAAACCTAATGCCCGAGAAATAGTATTACTAAATTTAATGATATAACATGAAAGGCCCATTTAAACTTTACATTCTATAGTTTTAAGAATCATATTAGTTCAAAAATTAAAATGAACAAAAAGTATACATAAGCCTCATAATTTTATGAAATTTAATTTTGTAAACAACGTTTTTTGACAACAATTTTTATCAAAAAATTTCAAGTTTCAATAAAAATCATTATTTAGAAACTAAGAAACGTAAAATAAAGAATGCTGACGAAACAAAAAAAAAAAAAAAAAAAAACAATTCTTTTTTGTCGCCATTTTTAGTGCTACGAATATTCGTCTTTGGGATTTGCCAAAAACAAAACAAGATGCAATTTTATTTTTTCAGGAGGGAAATATTTTACCGAAAAAACGAAAATGTACCAATTCCCACAACATAAAACTTTATCTTGGCAAACGTACGTTTTGGAAATGTTATTTCATTTGGAATCTTATTCATCAGAGTTCATATGGCGATATGATTGTTTTGAATCTATGCTAAACTCTATATCGGCTCATTTTCCACCGAAATCCAATTAACTATTTTGATTTTAAATAAAGTGTTTTATTTTATGAACTGTCGCAAAAATTTTAAGTGTAGATTGGCGGCACTTAAAAACCGCCAAATCTGTAGCGGCGGTGGCGTTAATACGTCGTAAGTACCGAATTTTTATTCCATACTTTTCTGAATCATATTATTTCAAACATTGGAATATACAAGAAGTATACATAAACACATAATGTTATACCATTTAATTTTTCAAAAGTATTTTGAGAACAATTTTTATCAAAAAATTATAAACTAAAAAACGGAAAATAAAGAATTCTTAGGATAAAAAAAACGATTTTAAGAATTATTAACATTGAAATAAAAACTTTCATATTGTTTCTTTTTTTATTATTCTTATAGTTCTTAATCAGACGTAAAAAACCATTCTGTAGAGAACCATCATCAAATGAAAAAAAAATATTTACAAGCAAATTTTTTATTGTAAAAATCATTGCACTTACCTGATTTATGATTCCCGGAGAATTCCAAAATGATAAGTTCCTTGTTTGAAAACTTTATTCTCAAATAATAGATACATAGTTTATACCTTCATTACTTTTAGATAACATACTACACAGCAAAATTTTATAATTGATATGAATTTGAATATGTAGCTAAAAACAGAATAGCTGAATTCTAGTTGAACTTATTCTTTCAAAATTAAAAAAAACTTACCAAGAAAACGATTTAAATTAATTAAGAATCAGCACAAATGGCACTATTTCAAGTAACTTGGATAATTTTTTATTGTTGTTTTCCGAATTATATGGATACAGAAATATATACTATTCTATAACGAAGAAGAATATGCTATAACTATTACAATTCTGTATGTTCTGAATTCATATTTATTCACTGGAATGACGAAAGCAATGTTGACTTCACTTTAATTCGTAATGAATTGAAGACAGAAGAAATGCATTTTACCTTAATACACACATCTGTAACAGTATCCGAAATCGGAAGTCATCAGTTGCAAGTTTGTTGATAATAGAAATTAAAAATTATTGAGGAATTTTTCTTCAAATGTTTGGCGTGTTCTGTTCCTGAAAGATTTACTAATATTCTGGAGATTTTTTTCAAGTTCTTCGGCCTTTTCCTTAGGGAAATTTTGTTTCTTATTTGCTGCTAAAAAATGGCGTCTGATTCAGTCAATGACTTTGATGGAACTAAATGAAAACGTGATAAATTAATGTCCGATATTTACAGGCTCCCGCTAGACGGCGTACTCGAGCGTTGCGATCGCGAATACTATTATGACTTTTATTATTTTTATGCTAGTGAGAACCAAAACAACATGGAAATGAAGGAGGGAAAACTGGATCCTACCACGTGATTTCCTGGCCAATAAAAATGTAGCGTTAAACGTTTAACGCAACCTTGTTGGAAGTCGCATAGGAAGTATAACTTCAATAAAAAAAGTGATAAATAATTGACAAAATA
Organism: Parasteatoda tepidariorum; assembly: GCF_043381705.1. Classification (NCBI taxonomy): domain Eukaryota; kingdom Metazoa; phylum Arthropoda; class Arachnida; order Araneae; family Theridiidae; genus Parasteatoda; species Parasteatoda tepidariorum. Next base: position 93,755,242 of record NC_092206.1, on the reverse strand, counting down.
AATAAAACTTATCTAGGGTCAATAAATAAATAAATGAGTAATGAAGTATTGAATTAAAGAAGAACCAATTAATAGAAGAGTGAATAAAAGTCAAGGAAAGGGCAGGGGGAAAAAATTGTAATATCCTGAAATGATATTGACAGAAGAGCAACTGCTTGTATTAGTTTATTTGTTGGTATTCAAAGCATAATTTAGTTTTCCTAAACTTAAAATTATTAATTTAAACGAATAAAATAAAAGATAACTTGTGCTAAGAAAAAAACAAACATTAAAGGTGAGGATTTTTTTGTGCTACCTATTACTTATAATGTTTATTCTTACGGTTTCTACAGTCAAGTACCTTTTTTGGCACAAATCATTTTCAAGATCTGTTTTTGGCGTTCTTGACATTGGCACAAGAGGGGAGAAGGGGGAGAAGGAATGGAAAATTCGGTGGTTTCATTTGCGGATGTTGTTTTTGATTTATACGATTGTCGCTTGGTTGTGCTGAAACCTTCTTCAGCCATTTGGAGAAAAGGATTAAGATTTATACTTTCACCTGTGATAGATGAGAGGAATTTTTTCCCCTCTTGCAGAATGTTTTGCTACTTAAACTAATGGAAAGTTAATTTCCATTTCTTGCCTTATTTTTTTTTCTTTTTTCATGAAAAAGGAACAGTCCTTTACGGTGTAAATAGAATGATTCACTGTGATACGCATCTTATTAAATTTTACTAGCTGAATACACATTCCTCCCATAGAGTATAAAAAAAAGAACAGTAAATAATAAATAAATCGGTGTTGATTAACGCTAAAAAGTCATTTGCAAACTTAAAGCAATATTCAGTCACATTTAATAAAGCTATCATATTTCCAAATGTGATTTTATTTCTTATTATTTGTTGTCTTTCTCGGTCACTTTACACTATTATTTTATTTTATAACTGTCATTGAATAGACGACCGTATTTTAGGTTTACGATTACCTATCTTCAACTCCGTAACCATGTAATTTTGAACCCAATCCAGGAGACAAAGGAACTTCGAGATCAAGTATTGGGAGAAATTTGCCTTCGGGTAGGATTTTTCAATGGAACTAAACCGCATTTGAGTTACATGGGGAGGAAAACCATTAAAACATCCCACGGTGAGTCTGACAGCAAGGGGACTCCAACTAATGATCTGCCTACCACAGAGGATATTTTACGTTAGCACTGAGGTAGGTGCAAGCCATCGCTAGGATTCGAACCCTGTTCCTCTCATTGGAAGGCGATCACTCTATCACTTGAGCCACAACGGCTCTACTTTACATTATTTGATTCTATTATATTTATATGTCTTAGAAGTTCATCGCATCAAAATAAGGAATAATTATATTCAGTATCATTTTGCATGATTGTGCGCATAGATGATAATCAAAATTTACCACAATCAAGCAATTTTCTCCAGTACTTAACACTTTTCTGGGGGAGTAAAAACCTTTTTAGCCAGTACATTTATTAAATATCTGTACTAGTATATTTGTTGTCTATTAATAAAAGCATCTATTGCTTTAATACTGGTTGTGCCTATTACCAAAATTAATTAAACTTCACTGGAGTCAATAGTATGGTGATTTTGATGGTTCTCCAGGAGTTTTTTTATCGATGTTTAACAGTTTTTTTAATTTATATTACCCTTGATTTTAAATTCTTTAACTTAACAGAATCACTCTTCAAAAGCATTACCATATACACAGTAAACACAAGATGACATATAGCCTCAGACAGTCTTGTCAATCCTTGAACTTACCTAACCGAACGAATAAAATATAGATAAATTTTAAAGCAGTTGCTTATTTTGCTTAAACTAATACTGTGAGCTATAGTAATTGGGTACTTGCAATTAATCATATGGTCGAGAACAATCACGTGGTTGAGCATGATGTGTTAATGTTGCAGTTTACAGACTTTTGTTAATTATAACGCTGAATCAATTTTAAAACCAGATTTAAATGGTTGCCTGCAAGTGACGTCACGCTTGCCATTGCCTGCAAATATCCAATTGTCAGTAATATCGTCTTTTAAATGTTTGACAGTAAAAAAAAACAGAATCGTCTTCTTTAAATTATTAGTTCAGAAGAATAATGAGAAAATAAATAATGACATTATAAAAAAATTATTGAAAGTAAACCTATGGATTAATAATAATAGAAATCCTACGAAACAAATTATTTTTACAAAGATTCCTCCGATACGAGCAAATTTATATTTTCAAAAGAATTTTGGAATCGGGTTTTGAAATGGCAGCCCCTGAACTTAGTGTGTGAATTTCAGGAGTGAAGCGCTAATACTTCTGGAATCATAAGAAAGACACACATGCACAAACACTTCACTTTATTATTACAGATTTAGTACGGCAAAACATTGAAAGTTACACATTTATGAGTAAATAAGACAGAGCCATAGCGAGCTTTAAAAAATACTGGGAGGGGTGTATAGCAGCACGGTGGCTCCAAAACTTTTGAAAGGCATTTTTCGAAGTATTCGAAACGAATTTCGCCCCCGGCTTGCACTGACCACACTGCTGACTTAAAATATTCTCAGTGGTAGACGGATCATGGGTTAGAGTCCCTTTGCCGTCAGGCTAAAAGTGGAAGGTATCCGTGGGTTTCGTCTGCATGTTATGCAAATGCGAGTTAGTTCCATCAAAAAATCCTCCAAAAAGGCCAAATTTCTCCCATTACGTGATCCAAGAGTTTCCTTGTCTTCTGGATTGGGTTCAAAATTACAAGGCTGTGGAGTTGAACATTAGTAGCTTAAACACTAAATTAGATCGGATGTTCAATGACGGCTTTAAAATAAATAAACATATAATATGCATTTAATAATTAGTTTAATCCATTTAAATAACAACTGTGATAACATGATTTTCAATGAAAATACAATTTTAAAGCTGCAGAATTCTGAAGGTGCCTTAGAAATCGAGACTTGTAAAGGTACGCCTGTTGTTTAAATTCAATAAAGTTTTACAACTGACTTTTTTTTAAAGGTATCACAATTCCTGATGGAAAAATAATCGATTTTGTTTAAATGCTTTTAAAGAGACAAAAATGAAGAGGGGGGAAAAAACGAAGGAAATTCCAACAGCATCTCTACCTTCCTTCATCCAGAATAACGTCATTACAACATTCGAACAAACTGCATTTAGAGTAAAATGTTCTATTAGAAATCACGGCATTATGTGAAATGCTATAAATAATAAATTTTTCATATAAAATAGGATTTAAAGAAAGAGTTTCATTTTTAAAATAACATTCAGAGGACGGTGCAAGCAAATTTCTTCAAGTAACATTCCCTTCTATAATTGGATAATCTTTATAAAACATTTCATTCGAATCTCTGCCGAAACATGCTCATTTTCTCAGAAAAGACAATTTCGGAAAGGTGGGAAGAGGAAGTAAAGTGAAGAGGCGACGTCGCTTAAAAAAATCTATTTTTCATTTGCGAACATCATAATGAAAGTGAGAGGAAATATACATAAGAACAGTTACATATGGAAAGAAAATGATCGAATTCCTTCTTTCTCTATCCCTTTAAGTTTCTTCTCTTATTGGATGGACTTAGAAATTCATGCAAAATTCATTTTGAGTTTTACTGTTCCGTAACTCTCCTCTTCCTCCACCCCCGTATCGTTTTGCATGCAAAACAGGGCAAGAAACAACGCCTCAGGTATACACGCGTATTATTCCAAATGTAATGGACACATTTTGCTTAAAGAGTTTCCGTCGTTTTTGTTATTATTCTACGAGAAGATTCTAGAAAGAACAAGCTCCGCGCATCCCCCCTCTTTCGAACGTTTCCCAAAAAACTCGAAAGCTCTTTATTTGTAAATTGGTTCACTTAAGCATTGAAGGCGGCTTTCTCAAATTAACTTTGCGTTTCGTACACAGCTCAAAATATTTTTAGTATTTCTCCCCTTTTTTCGAAAAGAAATGTTCGAAAAGGTATTCCGTAGTCAATTTTGTATAGTAATTCGTTATTCGTTGGCGTGCAGCGGGGCCCTTCCCTTGGAATTTGTTTACAATTCCTTGTTTCTCTTTATTTTTGTCAATTTCCGTCGCTCCCGTTTTTTTTTATTCCTGGGGGCAACGGGGAATCGGAGAAGGAGTTTGTGGAATAATCGAGTTGGGATAGGGAATGTTTTTATGACGCATTCATACGCCAGTCCTTTGTCCATCTTCTTTTCTTGAGTGCATCTAATGTTCGAAATAGAATTTTCTTTACTGCGTGGCTCCCTATTTCTCGGAAATATGAAACGTTAAAAAATGCATTTTGTCTTTTCAAAATGACACTCTGCATTTGGGAATGTAAAGATGAAATTTATCTCGCACTTGCCGAATTTCCTGTTTTATTTATTCACTACCGAATTCTTATCTCCGTTTTTGCTACTTATAAAGTGCGCAGGAGAATTTAGACAAATTCAGTGTTGATTTAGTTTATTATGTTTTGGTTGCATATTTGAATGCTGGGAAGATTTGTCTCACGTGCAATTAATTAATACATTCACGAAAAGGATCTTTCGCAAATAGGCAACGATTCCTAGAAAATCTTAGTGCTGAATCTGAAAGTATAAAAATAATTTTACTCTTGTTCATAAAAAAGTCTGTGTAAAATAATGATTTCTAATTGTTCTTAGAATTGCACGATATTCATACGGTATTAATATTAATAAGTTTAATAATTAACACTAAAAAATCTAACGAACGATTTAAAAATATACTACATATATTTAAAAACTGCCATAGAAATCTAATACCATATAATAAAATGATGATTTTTTAAAGTTTAATTAATCTTATTATTGATTTCACACTAGTTTTAACAATTTTATATATTTACCAGGAAGCAAAGCACCCTGTTCGCTGCGTTAACCGATCTCGATGATTTCTTCGCTTTAATTGTTGTTTCTGGGTGGTAAACAGTTTTTCTACTCAAGTTAAAATTATTTACTTAACATATATTGACTCCACTTCCACGTCCAAATATTATTATCTATTAGTATTATAAATATTTAGGTGAACAGAAGTAATTTTTCTAAATAATCATTTCTGAAAATAACATTTAAATTCTTATAACATTATATAGCATTATATTGTTCAAACAAATTTGAAAAGTTCACAACCGTAATTTACTATATTTGCTTACCAAACAGGCGGACTTATTAAATACTATTGAAGTTATACTTCTTATGCAACTTCCAACAAGATTGTGTTAAACGCTTAACTACATTTTTATTGGCCAGGAAATCACGTGGTAGGATCCAGTTTTCCCTCGTTCATTTCCATATTGTTTTGATTCTCACTAGCATAAAAATAATAAAAGTCATAAAAGTATTGTTTTTCTATAAATATTTTTTTAGTTTGTTTTGAATTTAATAGGGTAGTATTTTTTAGTTTCAAATTTAGTGGATAACAATTGTAGAAAATGAGTGAAAACAATCCCACGGACAATGCGACGGATTTAAGGTTATGTCAAGGTACGTCTCTTGTGAATATCAATTGATTGTTAGGTTTTCTCTTTTGAAATTACATTATGACGCATTCACATACATTATTAATACAAATACATTTTCCATGGCGAGACGATGAGGCAACCACAAGCACTNAGATCATTAGATTTTTATCATTAGGAAGAAAAACGAATATTGTGTTTCAAAATATTATTTTCTTAGAATGACACCAGTGATATTTTTAATATTTACTTGCTTTGAACTATATATGAATTTCTCCCTGTGCAGTTTTTGTTTCGCAGTGGACTGATCGTTAAGACACGGTTCCCATCAGATCACAAAAGTCAAGCATCACTGGCTACGGTCTGCTTGCGGGAGTGATGTGACCACTTGGATCAGTCTGCGTAGGGACCAATGTTGTGCGGTATTGGTCCTCGTTAAACTGTTCTACTGTAAAGTGCTCGGCTTCGCGTGCAGGTCGTCGGGCTACCGAAGCGGGGGTGCCATCCCCTCTGCAGAGGATCAAAATTGTGATATCATGTCTTCGGATCATCCTCAGGGATGCTTCCCAGACCGTCGCCAATAGCCCATTGTGCAGCTCTAGTGCGACGTAAATGAACTACAACTACAACAACTCAGTGTAATTTTTACTTCTTAACTGTTAAGAGCATTTCTGGAGCATGCGCATGAAGAATGATTTTCAAAATATTTTGTAAAAAATAAGTGTTTCAGTCAATAATTTGTATATTACAGGAAATTACATTAGTTTGATGCCCACTTATATTCACTTCTCTATAATCTACATAAATAACGCTGGCGTTTATTAGATTTGTTTAAATGTTGGATTAGTAAGCCGTTTTCTTTAAATAAATCTTCCAGTAGAAACCGAAAAGACAGTCTCAGTGAAAACTTCATTTAAAGAGATTAAAATATATATATATATTTCGATATTGTCATTTTTCTGCCTACTCAAAATTATTAATAATATAAACTATATTATTCACTCTCAGCTCTTTTAAAAAGTTTTGTTACTAATAACACAAAGTAAAAGTATGACGCATTAAAGTACAACAGCATGGAAATTAAGGCTCCTATCCTATCCTATACTATATATATCTTTGTCTCTTTCCAATGCATTATTCTTTTATTCGGCATTTCCTTTTTCTTCTAATAACACTTTTTATAACTCATATTTTCTAAACAAAATTTCTTTAAAAAAAAGCATATATAACACTTAAATAAATGTTATTCCTCAATTTTGACAAGGTGCAGTATATTAAAAAGAGTAAATCACAGGAACCGAAATAGATCATAGTCTATTTTACAGCTTTGTATGAATTAAGCATTATTCCTTATTCCATTCAATGGAATATAAATGATATCTGAATGCAGCAAACGTTTATTGCTCAAAAAGAGGAAATAATAAAGTTTTATTTACCATCAAATGACATATTCTACTAATGCATAGTAAGAACCGCTTTTAAAGAGAGGAAAAACAAATAATGCTATAAATTACATTGAACTGAAATTAACAGTTATAATGTAAAAATAATAAAGTTTACAAATATAATATACATTAATTAATCTTATACATTAATATTAGCTTATATTTTATTTATTTGAAAAAATTAAATAGATAAATAATAAGTAAGGAGATAATTAATTATTATAATTATTTATTATAATTAAATTACAAAAAATTTTACTTTTTATTTTTAACTTAACTAATTTCGTTGTATTTAAGAGTGTATTAAAACATAAACTAAAATCAATTTATTATTTGATTCTCCTAATCTCGAATATTCAATAAAAAGTTTATACAAAAGTTTAATTTTATTATGCATTTCTTTATTAAATGCAAGTGTATAAAATATAAAGTAACAGTCAAATTATTTACCCTAACAGGCTTACATAAACACTACTACATGTTAATACTGTGTGGAGTAGTATCTCTCCGAATATGATGCTTAACAATCCAAAATATTGTGCGGAATATTAACCCCAAATCGAACGTTCTATAAGATTTAAAAGTTGTAATTTAAACTTAAATACTTATAGTTGAATAAGTTTACACCATACTTTCACGCATTCACACCATACGAGAATTATTTTCTCTTCTGAAAACAATGTTGGTGCACTTTTAATATCGCCAAGTAGATTGCTTGCTACCCAGAATGAGCTGAAAAGAATTCGTTGTTGTCTTCTACGCTGATATTCATCAACAGAAACAAAATTTCACCTTTAAAGTATGTATGTATGTTTTTAGCTGTGTAATAAAGATAATTATATTTTAATTTTTAGATCTCCGAGAGCTATATCAAATGATCTTATAATGTATAATTTCTATCCGCTTCCGTTCTGTTAAGCCTAGTTCAGATTCTCTTTGTTGTTCTCTTGTACATCGCCAAGTTGATTGCTTGCAACCCAGTATGAGCTGAAGAGAATTGGTTGTTGTCTTCTACACCAGTGTTTCCCAAAGTGTGGTACGCGTACCCCCAAGGGTACCGGAACAGTTTAGCGGGGGTACGCGTTCTTATGTGAAATATCTTGCAACAGACGAAAATTTCAAAAAATTTTATTTAAAAACAAAGCTAACCATGAAAATTTACGATTATGCATTTTTCTATTGGCTACTTTTTGCAGAGTTAACAGTTAATAATTAATGCTGTCAACAGTCAGTTGTGATTTTTAACTTTTGTGCAATTTTTTATAGTAAACAATACATTCATTTTTTACATTAGTGGTACACAGCGTTACGAAAAATTTAGTAAGGGTACACAAAAGTAACAAGTTTGGGAAACACTGTTCTACACTGATATTCATCAACAGAAACAAAATTTCGAATTTAAAGTATGCCTGTATGTTTTTAGTTGTGCGATAAAGATAATTATATTTTAATTTTTAAGTCTCTGAGAGCTGTATTAAATGATTTTATAATATAAAATTTCGATCCGCTTCCGTTCTCTTAAGCCTAGTTATTCTTTTCTCTTTGTGCTACGCGTTTGTTTGATTTACAAACTAATTTTATCTTAAGAATTAGTGCATAGATGCATTCGAAATTAATGACTCTTATTTAATATTGTATTGTAAAAATAAATTAACTGTCCCTTATGTGCATCTTATTTAACTGTAATTATAATTTTAGTATTACTGAATAACAAAAAAGGTGGCAGCTGTTTTAAATCAAGCACTGTAAAAGAACATTAATTTTGAGAAAAACTAGTTCCGAGAGTTATGTATCGTGTTTCCCTACACCACTTTGGTGTTAAGTTGTTGCCTTATTCCTGGCGTTGAGATAAAATAAAACAATTTTTACAACGTAGAACAAAGTATCTTCGTTTAACTACATAGAGAAAAATTATCCATTTATAGTGAAAATTAGACTAAAATTGTAGACTTTTTTCATCCTACTAATTATTCCATCATATCATCCTTTTTTCTGAATATGGTATTTCAATACAATCTATATATTATTAATCCCACAAAAATAACTCTATATTTTTTATTAGTTTTGAAATAATCTTGAACTATTTTCATATATTTTATGAAATGTGCATGAAATATTTCATTCCAGCGTATATACCTATATATATAAATAACGAAAAGAAATTTTTGTTTATCCGTTTTTTTGTGTTTCTCTCTTATAGCTCAAAAATCATTTATGATATCATCCTGAGCTGTGGTGGCTCAAGGATAGAGCGTTCGCCTTGCTATAAGGAGAACCGGGTTCGAATCCCAGTGATAACTGGTCGATGCGAATTCCGCACTCTTCTCCCACCGACCACAGTGATGACCTAAAATAGCCTCAATGGTAGACGGATCATAGATTAGAGTCCCCCTCCCGTCAAGCAAACTGCGGAAAGTTCTCATGGTTTTCCTCTCAATGTAACGCAAATGTGGGTTAATTCCATCAAAAAATCCTCCGCAAAGGCAAATTTCTCCCAATACTTGATCCAGGAGTTCCCTTGTCTTCTGGAATGGGTTCAAAATTACAAAGCTACTGAATTGAACAATAGTAGTCGCAAACCCAAACAATTGGGTCGGCTGTTCAACGACGGTTATAAAATTATAAAATAAAATATGATATAATCCTGAANATAGAAAAACAATACATTCATGACTTTTATTAATTTTATGCTGATGACAATCAAAACAATATGGAAATGAAGGAGGAAAAACTGGATCCTACCATGTGATTTTCCGGCCAATAAAAATGCACGAACGACAATGGAAAACTGCGATATCATCATTAGATTTTTATCTTTAGGAAGAAAAATTAATGTTGTGTTTTAAAATGTCATTTTCTTAGAATGACACCAGTGATATTTTTAATATTTACTTGCATTAAACCTTACATAAATTTCTCCCTGAGTTATTTCTGTCCCGAAGTGGACTGATCGTTAAGACATGGTTACCATCAGATCACCGAAGTCAAGCATCACTGGCTGCAGTCAGTTTGCGGGAGGGTGACTACTTGGATCAGTCTGCTTTGGGACCGAGGTTGTGCGGTATTGGTCCTCGTTACACTGTTCTACCGTAAAGTGCTCGGCTTCGCGTGCAGGTCGTCGGATTACCGAAGCGGGGGATCTATCCCCTCTGCAGTGGATCAAAATTGTGAAATCATGTCTTCGGATCATCCTCAGGGATGATTCTCAGACTGTCGCCAATAGCCCATTGTGCAGCTCTAGTGCGACGTAAATGAAATACAACTACAACAACAACTCAGTGTAATTTTTACTTCTTTACTGTTAAAAGCATTTCTGGAACATGCGCATAAAGAATGATTTTCAAAATATTTTGTAAAAAATGAGTGTTTCAGTCAATAATTTGTATATTACAGGAAATTGCATTAGTTTAATGCCCACTTATATTCACTTCTCTATAATCTACATAAATAACGCTGGCGTTTATTAGATTTGTTTAAATGTGGGATTAGTAAGCCGTTTTCTTTGAATAAATCTTCCAGTAGAAACCGAAAAGACAGTTTCAGTGAAAACTTCATTTAAAGAGATTAAAAAAAATATATATATATATATTTCGATATTGTCATTTTTCTGCCTACTCAAAATTATTAATAATATAAACTATATTATTCACTCTCAGCTCTTTTAAAAAGTTTTATTACTAATAACACAAAGTAAAAGTATGACGCATTAAAGTACAACAACATGGAAATAAAAACTATAAAATACCATTATTATGGTTGCGATTTTTTTGGCATTATTATTTAGGGTAACTATTTTAAACATTTTATTTTTAATTTTATTTTAAAAAATGTTATATTTCGAAGTATATTTATTTTTATCCTGATTCATATTATGTGCAGTGTTGGTAAATAAACTGCAAGACCTAGAAATTTTTTTATTTTGTAATATTATAGCTTTACTTTAAATACATAAAATCAGCATATTTGCTTAAGAGTAAGACGTGAGGTCATATTTATTTTGAATACTCCACTTACAGTGAATTCCATTCCTAGTGTAGAATGCTACGGAAGTATTACGTCATCCAATTTCCATAATTAATAATGCAGCAAAAATGAAAAGCAGTCATTCCTCTGGGTTTTTAAGCAATTAAAGGGTAGCTCTGCGTCTTCAATTGACACATAGGAAAATTGGAAATCAATTGCGAATATTCTATAAGAGTAATTGCTAAAAAAATTGGCTGCAATCAATTTCCGTCTCACAGTGGACTTATAGTTATGACACGGTTCCCAGAAGATCACCGAAGTCAAGCACCACTTAATGCCATCAGTGTGCTGGTGGGTGACCACTTGGATGTGGTCACCCACCAGATCAACGTCAGATCAGTTACCACAGTTCAGACCAGTTATCACTATTCCAGCAACACAAATCCTACTATTTCATTTTAGAATAACAGTGCATGTGTAATCTTTAAACAAAACATATATTCGTAAAGAACAATCTTCCATCACTTTTTCCTATGTGATGCAGTGTTTTTGTAGTAGTGGATTTTAATCTTTAAAATTAAAAAAATATTTTTAATATTTAGTTTATTTCTAAATTCCTTAGTGCAGTGCTTTATCTAATTACATTCCCTTGGTTTCAGTGGTGACTTGAAGCCCACTCAGCTTCAGATCTATGGGTAACAGCTTGTCAGTTAGTAAAAGCGGCTTGTACTCAATGCTGACCACAATGTCTCAACCAGGCCAATGATCTTGAAATTGTGCAGCCTCAGTTTCCCAGACCTCCTGGTCTACAGTTTAGTGTTACAGGAATGTTTTACTTTTTTAGTTTTTAATCCCTTATTTAATTGTAATTTTAGACGAAAGATTTTTCAACTCAAATATTTTTTTCAATAATTCTACTCAACAATTCATGACAATCAATAATATAATTTCAGAGCCGGGGTGACTCAGGGGATAGAGCGCTTACTTTCCAATGAGGTAACCCGGGTTCCATCCCAGCAATGACTGGTCGATACGAATTCCACACTCGGCTCGCACCGACCACAGTGCTGACGAAAAATATCCTCAGGGGTAGACTTATCATGGGTTAGAATTCCCCTGACGTCAGGAAAGCCGTGAGAGGTTTTCGTGGCTTTCCTCACCGTGTAACGCAAATGCAGATCAGTTCCATCAAAAAAGTCCTCCGCGAAGGCAAAAATTTTCTCTATTTTTGATCCAGGAGTTTCCTTGTTTTCGGGATTCGGTTCAAAATTACAATGCTACGGAGTTGAACTTTGGTAACCGTTAGCTCAAAATTGCTCAATGACGATTATAAAATAAAACATATTTATCGAAAAATGTACGTAGCTACTCTCAAACGGGAATATATAATTTTTTTTTGTGTGTTCATAGATAAACGTGTGCAAAATTTTAATATCTAATAGAGCCTTAGTTACAGAATGGCACTATTTTTAAAACAATTATGGAATTTTTTAATGACGAAAATAAGTTTAGAACTTTGGACATTTTTTGTGTGTGTATTACTTATTTTAAAAAAAGAAAAGCAAATAAAAGGCAATGAAAAAAAAAGAGCATATAAAGAGAAAAATAAAGTGTTGCATCATCTTAATCGTAACGATCCAAATTTAAAGTGAAATTTTCTCAGAATTTCTGGAAGCGGAACTTTTTGAAGAGAATGATTATGAAGGGGGGTGGATGAAGAGGAGGGGGAGAGCAGCCGCAATCTTTGTCCCAAATGCCTAGTGTCCCGTGTGCGAATTTTCTTAACGAAACAATGATGACTCAAGGCGGGACCATTGAAAAGTTTTCTTCCTTGGGTTGCTGTCATCTCTTTTCCTTGATGACTTCGATTCGGTCGCCAAAAATGTCTCTCCTCTTGGCGTAGAAAATTCAATCTCTCTCTCTCTCTTAGAAGCCTTTGTCTTGAAGTATAATGGTAAATGACATCTTGTCATTAATTATAAGATATTGTTAAAAAGTACATTTCATAAAATGAAATTTTTCTCCATAAATTGAAATAGTTTTGACCACCATTGATTAAAGCATTTATATTTATGGCTTCTATTTGATTTCCTCACTACTAAGATTAAACGCTGCAATGCAGAAGTGTCCATCTATCATTTTTCTGTCAATAAAGATTAATGCTTTTTTTTAATTTTTTTTTTACAAAAATAAATGAGAAATAGAGTGTTGTCAACCAGTGTTAAAAACAAGATTTCAGATAACAATATTTCTCACTAAGTTATCACGAGCAATTTGATTGAATACGACGAATATTTTAATTTTTGTGGAATATTTCGTTGGAATTTGTATAATGTTTGGTAGAATATGCTTTTGGTTTATCTGAAACTGAGTACCAAAAAGTTCGTTGCATTTGAAACAATTTACAAAGACAAAAACTTTGACCTTTTCTCAGATAAACATGAAATCTCTCACCAACTGCACCATTTGTATTGATACAAAATCTAGATTAGTCTCTTTGTTACAAGTTTTATAAAGATTTTGACATATTGTTATTTGTCCAGAAATGAAAAATCTTTTCTTAAATACCAAAACTAAATTCTTATGTCAAATGACAGGTTTCAAATTGACTTTACTTTGTTAAAGAGACTTGTTCGTGTGAAATGTGGTGTTTATTCATATGTCTTACTTACCATTTTTAGCTCCTTCATTCGATCATTCTTTGACAATATGGCGCCGAAATTTTAATTGCTACCTCTAATATTGTTTTATCTAAGCTTGACGTAGCTCCAAGTAGTGCCCTCTCCCCTCAAGGCTTATTTGCAACAAGTTCTTTCTCAACACCATACCAATTTTGGAACTGCAGACAGCCCTTGACTGTTTGCAATACAGGCGAGTTTTCGTTCTTTAGTCTCTCACAAAAAGATAGCTGCGTAAAAATGGTTTTTGGCTTAAGTTTAGCCCAAATACTGAGAGACTAAACTGTTGGTTTAGACGATTCTGTACTTGTACTTCGAGAAGAAGAATATCAAACATGCCCCCACACATGTGACCTATGACGTCAGCATCAGTTGATCGGCAATAAACAAAATGGAGTGTCAAAATGCGTCCATAAACAAATGGGCAGCTAAGTTTTTCCACATAATTTATGAAGTTAATTAAAGTGAAGTTGATTAAATACAGCGCCGCATCCCACATTGAATTTGTTAAAATATAATTATTTCTTAGATATATTATTTGTTTATATATTTAATTGAAACGAGTGATATATTTCTGTTTTATGAACCTGGCAACTTCGATGCATAATTATTTTGTTTATGTTGTGCATGGCTTCGTGCCTGCAGTTCTTATTTCCTTTCAAAATTCTTGCTATCCAGCCTCCTTGAGAGCCTTACACTTTCGACAGCTGTCAAAATAATTTTCTTATGTTTTCCAGTTACTTATCTGCCATGTAATTTCATTATTATTAAGTTAAAATTAATTTCTATGCTTTTTGTTTAAGGCATTTCTCTATGCCTTTGTACTTTATAGTGTAAATATTTTCAAAATTTAATTTATTCTTTATATGTCATTTATACTTGTTGCTATTGTAATTTTCTGTGATTTATGAATGTTTTGTCAGTAGAATGTTTGTTCTACTCTCGTGTGCCCTGAAAAGGGCAGGTCGAGGTATAAATAAACAATGGCTTCGTGCCTATCTTTGTGTTAAGTAAGAAATATATGGGGAAAGAATTGAAATCATCGTGGAAGAATCTTTGTGAGGATTATAGAATGTATCACTTAAGAGAATTCATACTTGGCGGGGTAAGTTAATTCAAAATAGAATAGAAAGAACAGTTGCTAACGTCAACAAAGCCCCGTTTTAGCAACCAATCAGGCTCGAGATACCCACAGTACGTCATTTGCAGGTATCCAATTATAGGTAAATGTTTACTTTGGACTACTTGTAGGAATGGATATGTTGTTTAAAACAGATTTTTACTCAATGTGGGGATGGTAATAATACACCATCAAGTTATTTTCTACAAAAAAAAATTATAATTTTCTATTAAAAAAGTAACTTATGAACAAAAGTGGTGCTTTTGGTCTCAGTGCAGGAGCTAAAAGGGGGATAAGACTATATTTCATATGAATGCTTCCTTTAAAAGTATTTAATTTAATTTTTTAAAATTTCATTTCAAAAATGAACTGAAATTTGTTAGACTCAAAACTATTTGTTTTAAACCATCCCCACTATACTGATAGTTAATGCAGTAAAATATATAAACTTTTGGTGGAAAGGAAATATTTAATTTCACGTGTAATAGATATCATGTAATAAATATTCACAACTCGCCTTCATTTTTTAAATAAATAAAAAAAAATATATTTGTTTAGTTATTTAATGTGGAAGAACTTCAAAAAAAAAGTAATAAAATAAATAAATAAAAATAAAAAAACTTAAAACTGACGTCAAACTTTCTCAAACTTAACTTTCGCATTTTTACTTGACTGCCAAACAATCGAATTAAAATATTCCTCTCCGTTAAAATATTCTTTTTTAAAAAAAAGTGTTCTTTTTTTATCCTCGTTGCCTCCAGGTGTTTAAAAGTTTCCGCTTCTTCAGATTTTTCCACCAAATCGCCCCAACACAGATACAATGCCAAATGTAGCAATCCTTCAGCGATCTTTTTGGAAACTGTTGAGGTCCCATTCCACTACATATCCTCTTTCCGACAGAGAGTAAAAGAGAATTTAGTCTTCACGCTAAAACTCCCTCAAACCAATTCTATCGGTTTCTCTCCCTTACTTGCCAGGGCGACGGTTCTGCTATCTTTGACTTCACGCCCCACCGCCCCGGCACACGAGAGAGGTGGGGAGTTGGGGACAGATCAATCTCCCTCATTTGCGCCCCAGAGTTTTTAAAGCGGAAATTTAAATTGAGCGGGTTTGGGAGGTATAAACTTTTGGGGACTCCACTAGGCTCAAATGAGCATCAGAGTTTTAAAGGCTCAAACTCGGAAATTTACGGATTTCATGGTTCGGTTAGTTCTGTTAAGTTACATTACTTCAACTAAACTCCTTTTTTTTTTGAACCCTGGGAAATGTCAACCCTGGCAGTTTTATAAGTTTGCTTAAGAGTTCCGGCAGGCCGTAGTTTCTGGGTAATGGTTACCCTGTGATGCCTCATCAGTAAGCGCTATCTTGCCTAATTACCTAGAAAATAATTCTGGAACATTCGACAGAGTTATGGTCCTCCTTGTCTGACACACATTTTTCGCTCTTATTCGAGCGTGTATTTTGTGTTCGGATAGGATTTTTATGAGAGCTTGGTAATCTAGTTATACCTCAACCCGCTTTAAGATTAAGATCTTATGATCGCTATTATTTTGTAGTTTTATAAAATTATAGACAGAAGAGGGTGATTTCGTTAGGTTCTCAACATTTATGTGGGAAAAGTTTATTCATGAAATTGGAGCTTATCAGTATTCTGACGATACCTAAAGATTCAAGCATCCATCGCAAATGTTCATATTCATAAATAATACAGACTAAGTTACATAAATATTTATGGATCGTCTACAATTTTCTGAAGATAAAAATAACACGTGACCATATAGCAGAGTGCTCTATATTTTTAATTGGAAACAGAAAAAAATATTTAAAAATGTTCTGTACCCAAAGAAAGCATTAAAAAATTTATATTAAGCAGCTCAATTTTCATAAAAAAAATATTGAAACGTGGGAATAAGATAATGTGTTTAGTTCTGAAATCGAAAAAAAAAAGATACAACGATTTCAAAATTATCTTATGAGCTTACAAGTTTACTGAAAAAGACTTTTCGATTAATGGTGACTCAAGAATCTATCATTAATTAACGTATAGTTTTTCAGAAATAAAAAGTTTTTTTTTTAATTTTGTGTCATAGTTATCAATTTATTATTAATTTCAATTTTCTAGATCTTAAAAATCAAAGTAAAGTTTTCCATGATAAGTTTGGTGTAAAAATGAAGGTTTGATATTTAAGGTATAGCAAAAAGGACTAGTTCAAATTTATGATGTGTCAAATTTTGATAAGAAAAGTACAAACCAAGATACCGTATCAAGTTTTCACTGATTTGGTTCAAATGGTGTTATTAAGCTTGTAGTTTACTGATTCGCCTTACGATGTTACCAAATCTTGCAGCTCACTAATTTGGTCAAATGGTGTTTAGTTGAATGCTCTGTCTTTCAGTTCAATCCAATCCAAAAAAGTTGATCCAGAAAAGAGTTTTACTGTTAGCTTCAGTAATTATTTTGCAGTTTTATTCAGTCTTGGTCTTATAGTTTAATCCACCTATGGTCTTTCAGATGGATATAACAACGGTCGTGAAGTTTAATTAGAATACAGCTCCTAATTCCACAGCTGAAAATTTTACGTCTGAAAGTATGTGATATTTCAAATTGGAATGTAGCATGTTGTAATTAAGGGTCATTTATCATTTAAATATGAATCACTGTGAATGCAATACAAATAAATCGAGCAACATACCTATCATAAATATTGAGCTCAAGAAATATTTTGATCCTTGCATTTAGTAATAATTACCCGTTTCTTACTGTGTGGATTTTTAAGTATCTTGGGACTACAAAATCGTATATCTGAAGACCAACTCACATAGCAACATTAACAGCTGTCTTATGTTTATCTCTTACATGTTCCCCTTTTCATTCTCTTACATGTTCCCATTTTCATTCTCTTACATGTTCCCATTTCATTTTGGACGTTTTCGTCTAGAAACTGAATTTTTTTAAAAATAAATTTAGTTTTGACAGTTAGACAGAAATTTATATTTTCCTGAATTGGTTACTAAACTGAGCTTTATTGTTTTCGTTTTTACACTTAACAGCATTTAAACGAAATATATGTAATTTGCTTGATAGCGTTTTTTGAAGAATACATGAAAAAGGAAGAGTTAAAAAAATTCAACTTGCACTTATATATTATCGCTGTGCTGGTCGTTAAAGCAATCTTTCAGAAGCTAATGACTTTTATTTTTAAAGTTTTATTTTCTCACAAAGATGAGAAGAGCACTTGTCATTAATAATCACATTTAATTTTTATTTTTTTATTTTTGGAAGAAGTCATACATACAAAACAATTTGTAAAATACTAATAAGTGACTTTATAATTAACTAAAATATTTATGAGCTCTGTATTTTCATACTTCTCTTATTATGTTTTTTTTTAACAAAAAAGGTTTATTAAGTGAAGTTATAACGGAACAACCATTATATTCCATCACTTTCTCTCAAAATGTATAAAACGGCTGGGATTTGTGGAAAAAATAGAAAACATGACCTTTTTTCTTAAATAATTGATTTAATTTTTGTATTGCAGACTAATCAGTACTTACCTCTACCTGTTTCCCAAATTTTCATCATCTCGCGTAATACTATTCTAGAAACTATGATCATCAGACAAACTATGAAGCATCAGTGTATATATTACTGAACAACAGCCATTAGTCTTAAAAAAATCGGTACAGTGAATACCGGGTAACTGTAAACCAAGCAATCACTCTTCCCCTTAAAAAACAATACAGGGAATACCAGCGAACTATAAACCAAAATGTGACCTTTTACTTTCAAAACATTAAAGTAGGGAGTACCATGCAAATTTTTACCAAGCAATGTCTCACACATTCTCGATGATTGCAGTTGATTCTTACTGCAGTTGATTCGATTATTATTAATTGCAATCCCCTTTTTTGTAAACGTGGGAATGATTGCTCATTGATTATGTTGCCAAATAGTTCCAAAGCAAATATTTGTAAGGCTAGCAACTATTGTACTGTTCACTCTTGTCTGGTATCCCCTACACTTATGTTCTTTATATTAGGAAGCATTGCCTGATATTCCTTACACTTGCAATTTTTTAAACTAACTTTTATGTGATGTTTTTTGAAGAAAAAAAATAAAAGAAACCTTTTCCTAATTTTGAAGATATGAAAATTTGTCTGTCTGTCTCTCTCTCTGTGTGTGTATATAT